>NW_027496680.1:0-198800 GCF_021521415.1 Bidens hawaiensis
ATAGATTTTAACGCGAAAGATAGTTACAAACCAAGCATTTTATAATCCGTTAAGCCGAAAAAGACTTACCAAACACTTATTTGAAATGTTTTAAGCAATCCGTGAAAATATTTTCGATTTTTACAAACGTATAGTATGTTTTTATAATTTTACACAAAACTAGCCGAAAAACACTCGTTTTCGCTCCGTTTGTCGCACCCGATATATTTTTGTCGCCAGAAACCGAACCCGAAATAAATTTGGACTTGGAATTTCACGTTCGGAGCACGTAAATCGAGAAAATTGGGCCAAATGGGCCCAAAAGGGGACCCAACGAGCCCAGCCCGCCAAAGAAGACTTTCCCCCCTTAAACCCTTTTAATATTTAAACAAGTTCTAAGATATTTTGTGATATCTTTTTCATGAGAATTCTGGACACAAGTTCTGCTCCAGCCAAAAAACCTTCAAACCCTAAGGTAAGGAGCTTAAATAAGTAGCTTTTGTACTTGTTTAAAGTCGTTTAATACCATAAAAACATGTCTTGGTTACTAAAAATCATTCCTAACCGTGTAAAAATCCTAAAAATGATCCATAAACATGTTTTGATCATAAACACGGTAAGGAACCTGTTTTGATAGTTTTTTTGGCCATAAACACGGATGAAAGGGTAGAAACAGCGTTTTAACGGTTCAAAAGTTCGTTTTTGTGCACTAGCCGAAACCCTAAGTTAAGGGCTGTTATGTTGATGAAAAATTGCTTGGTTTGTGATATAGGACTTGTACCTAGCTTTCTTAGAAGCACAAGAACCTGAAAACTTGATTAAAAATTCGGAATCGAGCCAAACCCGCTAAGGTAATACCAAAACACTCGCTTACGGGCTGTTTAGGTTAAGGTTGTGATGTGCATATTATTAGACCTTGAAATTTTCCAGGGACATCAGGGACCATTTCATTGAGTCCCTGTTCAAATTTGGTAATTTTTTGACCATCCGAGAATATTTGGCGAATTTATTACCGAATTGGGACGTTTATTTGGGAAAATAGCTAAAATACTTCAAAAATTATGAAATTTTTCTGGGAACTCAGATTTAATGTATTTTGATCACATATGAATTTCGAGATCATTTGGAGAAGTCTAAGGGTGTTTTGTACATATGCGTTCATGTGACTTTTTATAGCCGAATTTGGGCCGAAAAGAATATTGAACAGACTTTTTACATTCTGGAATTGATACAGGTTGTTTTGGGACATGATTTGAGTATTCAATAAATTTTTTGGAATTTTTGGAAATTGTTTGGGATAAACAGACGATTTTCAGGCGAAATATAGCTGATAAAATGAATTTTTATAAATTATTAAATCAGTAAATAATTCCAGAAATATTTTTATAAAAATCTACATATTTTAATTGATAAGTGGCTAAATTTTTATAATTTAATGACTATCTGTTAATTCATATGCTAATTTAAAGATTAAACAAATTCAGTTTTTATAAAAACCGGCAAGTCATTGAGTCCTTGTTCAAATTTGGTAATTTTTTGACCATTCGAGAATATTTGGAGAATTTATTACCGAATTGGGACGTTTATATGGGAAAAATAGCTAAAATACTTCAAAAATTATGAAATTTTTCTGGGAACTCAGATTTAATATATTTTGATCACATATGAATTTCTAGATCATTTGGAGAAGTCTAAGGGTGTTTTGTACATATGCGTTCATGCGAATTTTTATAGCCGAATTTGGGCCGAAAAGAATATTGAACAGGCTTTTTACATTCTGGAATTGATACAGGTTGTTTTGGGACATGATTTGAGTATTCATGAAATTTTGTGGAATTTTTGAAAATTGTTTGGGATAAACAGACGATTTTCAGGTGAAATATAGCTGATAAAATGAATTTTATAAATAATTCCAGAAATATTTTAATAAAAATCTACATATTTTAATTGATAAGTGGCTAAATTTTTATAATTTAATGATTAACGATTAATTCGTTATACTAATTTAAAGATTAAACAAATTCAGTTTTATAAAAACCGGCAAGTTCGCGACTAACGAACCTGCGGGAATATCAAAACACCAAGAGTGATCAAAAATCATATTTTTGGACTAATTAAGTAAAAACGAACTTTTCTATGAAAAACCTGGACAATCCGGATAGATTGTGCGCGTTTCTTCTTAAATCAAACTGAATAAACGAAAACGGACCCCGAGGCTAATCCGGTACCCCAGTATGTGATCCTTCTTTATAACTTAATCATTTTATTAACCAATACATTTACCCAAGCTTATTTTCTCATAACTGTTTTCTGAACGCGTAAACGAACAACTTGGCCCAGCTGGGAAAACGGGAATCTGAGCCAAGTTCAGTTTTAAGTATTAGACATTAAACAACATCACAGCCTAAGCCTATTACCACTTTCTGGGCGTACCAGCTATACCCAGATTAGTTATACAGCCCAGTTTAATACTGAGATTATAATAATATTAAAATATTAATATTATTATAATAGGCACTATAGGGACTAAGTGATAGCAAGGGAAACGAACCCCGTGCTGATCTCGCACTGAGTGCCTACAAAACCGTGAGTTTCATGACCCCACTCTTTAAACTATTTTACGAACTTTTGGGGTGGAAAGCATGTTTATACATGTTATTTATCTAAACACGGATCAGGATATAAAATACCTGAACATTTATATATGAAAAGTCCCTACAAACATAATGACTGACTACGTGCTGATGAAAGATGATTATTATCGTTGATTGATATATTGAGTGGAGATAATACGAATTGCAAAACATAATGATATTACACGTGACAGCATGTTTATAAAAACACGTTATGTAATGTTAAACATAACTAATTTGGGAGACAACGTGGTCTGTAATGGCCATGTGGATAACGTGGTCTGTGATGATTATGGGGCTGTTGTGGGCAGAAGGGGGGCCACAATAGTAACAAACTAAGTTGAGTATGACCTATGAACCAAGTTCTGCTGCAACTTATAAACTAAAGTTGAGTATGGCCTATGAGCCAAGTTCTGCTGCAACTTATAAACTAAAGTTGAGTATGGCCTATGAGCAAGTTCTGCTGCAACTTACTAAACTAAAGTTGAGTATGGCCTATGAGCCAAGTTCTGCTGCAACTTATAAACTAAAGTTGAGTATGGCCTATGAGCCAAGTTCTGCTGCAACTTATTAAACGAACTAACTTGATTATGACATGAATGTTAAGAAAATAATGTGATTATGCGTATTGTGGGCGGATGGGGAGCCACAGTATTTGGTGATACGTGATAAATACTATATGTGTATATGTGTCTATATACATGCTATGTGGTTAGCCGTAGGAAATAATATGTGTAGAATATACTAATTATTTACGTGTACACTATATAATGTTTGAGTTTACATGGAATCATTGTGGGTGGAAGGGGGACGACAGTGGTTGATGTTAACGCGGAACCGTTGTGGGCGGAAGGGGGGCCACAGTGGTTGAGTTTATGTGGAACCGTTGTGGGAGAAAGGGGGTCCACAGTGGTTGGTTAAACACGGAAATTGGAAACAGGTAGTACGATCAAACAATCATGATTTTACCGAAATTTCGAATTTATATAATAAACCTACATGTGTGCATATGCACACACAAGGATATGGCTGTACATATTTATACAACCGTAAATACATATTTTTACATACACGCGTACATACAAACTATGATTGATGGTGCGCAGAACTGATTTCGTTAAAACTTATGAAACTCACCAACTACTCGTAGTTGACCTGTTTTAACATGCTTTTCAGGTAATCAGATATGAGAAGTAATTTCCGGTGCGTTACGTGTCTGATTGGTGATTGATGTCGTGGGCATTTGAGTTAGAAGTAAAGTGATTGAAGAACAGGTTTAATTGTATCACCTAGTTTGTAAAATATGTTAGAACGATGTAATATATTGTAAATTAGTTAGTAATGTTTCTTTATGAACAATGTATTTGATACCAGTTGTATCTGTTGTATTTCCGTTTTACGCTTCCGCAATTCGCTTAACGGGGTGTGACAAATTTTGATTGGACCTGTCTGACTAATCTCAACATTCGCAGATTGCTGATTACTAGGATTATAAGTATAGTTATTGCTATACGGTGGTGGAACTTCAGAAAATCCAATTCCCCTTTGTTAACCGGGGAACGTTGAACACTTATGATGTGATCTAGCATTGCTGATGAATTTCTAAATTGTTCAATTTTTCTGTTTAGTTCCACCACTTTTACCTGGTAATCAGCTATCTGTTTATCTTTTTCAGCAATTAGTTTGGTTTTTTCTTCTAACACCTCATAACTAAGATCAATTACTTGTATTTTTTCAGCTAGACTGGCTTTAAGACTTCTGATATCCTTTTCACTAGCTTTTATTTTTACCGAGTAACTGTTTTCTCTAGTTTTAGTATAGTGATGATCTTCTTTTAAGGTTTTAAATTGTGTGTCCAAACTAACAAACTGATCAGTTATTGTTTTCAATTGTTCAGACAGATTTTCACATTGTATACAATGAAGTTCAGAACTTACCTCTGAGAGCTGATCGTTCACTTCTGCCATATATGCTTGATTTTCTCCCGTCTCCTTTTCACTTCCTCCAGTTTCGATGTTTACCAAATTACCCTGTTCGAACACTTCCTCAACTTGTATATTCCAGTTGTATCCACCATTCTGTCTAGATACCATAGCCCTATTCTCACTACCTCCCCCATTCTGTTGTGCGGGCCTGTTCTGACTTCGTTCGACTCTCTCATTTGTACATTCCTTAGCAAAGTGACCATTCTGTTGACAGTTGTAACATCGATCCTTTGATTTATCAAACCCTGGTCTTTCTCCAACGAACTTTCTACCCGTTTTCTTCATGAATCTCTTTACCCTTCTTACTATCATAGCCATCTGCCACTGCAGGTCCATCTCTTCCAAATCATCAGCATCGATATGATCATAGTCTTCATCCAAAGTTGCAGGGTCGACTATTTTACCTTTGATGTAGTTCTCATAAGACGCAATGAAGGATGCATATAGAGCAAACTGCTGTTCAGCTGATTTAACACTCATAGGCATCTGTGAGTAGTTGTAGCTTGGAACATTTGACGAGTAATTTCCAGTTGTGGCTTGAGGTTTTGAAGGATTACTACCTGATCAGTTGGTGTCTCCTTCCGAACCATGTTTAGTTCAAAATTTCGTAACTTATTGACTGCTGTTTCCAAATCAATCTTGGCAAAGTCTTTATCCTCTCTCATCAGAACCGTGTACATTTCCCATTTTGGTGGAAGAGCATCAAGAAGTTTCTCTACTATCTCTTCTTCCTTGTATTCAATGGAGTAATTACTAAGTTCGGTCATCAAGTGATAATATCTTGTGATGATATCGTCAAGTGATTCATTTTTCAAATACTTGAATACAGAGAATTGGGTTTTTAGCAGCTTTGTCTTGGAAGCACGTATCCCCACATTACCTTCATATCGATTTTCTAGTGCTTCCCATAGCTCTCTAGCAGTTTTGTACTTCTTGAAGGTATGAAGAATCTCTTGTGGAAGAGCCATTGTTATTGCTGCATGAGCTTTACTCTCTGCCTCATACATTATCTTTTCCTCCTCTTCCATCTTTCAGTACTTCTTAATTTGTTCACGACCTTCAAACAAGAATGTTGGTGGAATGCATCCATCTTGAATGCAAACCCACATTTTAGCATCTTGATACTTCACATACTGTTCAAACCGATCTTTCCATGCAACGAAATCGGTACCCTTAAGCATTTTTGGAGCTTTAGTTGCTGAACCGGCTTCAACCTCCATTTTTACCAGTTCTGTAATGTTTATTGAAGTCATAATTGGAAGAAACACGACTCGAAATACAAAGAAAGTATTTTTTTTTAAACAGTGACTAGATAGCGAAGTTATTATAACTTCGCTTGGACTTAACTTCGCCTTGGACTTAACTTCGCTTAAACCATATAAGTTCGCTTAAACCCTACGTAAGATGACGGCATCTTCGCCTGATGAACACAAGGTTTTGCAGGTTTTAATTGGATGTATTGAGAGGTATACGAAGGTGTTTTGGAGTATATTTGATGGTGGGAGATGGGAAAGACACAAAAACTAAGTATTTCAACGTAAACTCGTTCCGCGAATAGTCGAACGGAACGATCTTAACACCCGTGTGATAATCCCGAACCACACAATCACGAGCAAACGCTCTGATACCAATTGTAGGTTCCCAGCCGGATCTACACAGGAGTATCTAGTAACACGAGGGTGCGGAATCCCCACGTAATACGATACGAGCGTAAGATAGATAATACGTTGAACCGACAAACAAACACACGTCACAATACTAATAAACATGATTTTATTGCAACACTTCAACACGTGATATCGATAATCACCAACACGTTCGTCAAAAAACTTTTTTCAAGATAAGCCGAAGTGAGGTTTATATAAGCCTCGACAACTTCGCCTAACATACTAGGCGAAGTTGTCACAACTTCGCTATCTCCAAGTTCGCCTACATCCCAGGCGAACTTGTGTAAAACAATATTCAAAACCAAAACAAACAATCTAACACGATTACAGACACATACAAAACACTAGATACTGAACTACTGACATTATGCACCAACAACCTCTAAACTCCAAACCGGTTGGAAGTAAGTGGGTTTTCATGAAGAAAACCGATACACATGAAAACTTGGATACTTATAAAGCAAGACTTGTAGCAAAAGGTTTTACTCAAACTCAAGGGGTTTATTATGATGAGACCTTCTCGCCCGTTGCAGTGCTAAAGTCAATTAGGATATTATTTACCATAGTCGCGTATTATGAATATGAGATTTGGAAATGGATGTCAAAATCGCTTTCCTAAATGGACATCTTGAAGAAGATGTCTATATAGTTCATCCTGAAGGTTTTGTTGATCCACAACATCCTAATAAGGTATGCAAGTTAAAGAAATAAATCTATGGATTGAAATAAGCATCTAGAAGTTGGAATCGCCGTTTTGACGAAGAGGTTAAGAAATTTGGATTCATCAAGAACGCTGATGAGGCTTGTGTGTATAAGAAAGCTAGTTGGAGAATCATTACTTTTTAGTGTTGTATGTTGATAACATACTACTATTTGGAAATGACATTCCAACCATATGCTTGTCATATCCTTTTTTAATATTTTTATAATCATGAAACATATTAGTAGTTAATGACTTGATAACAAAATCTTTTTCATCACACGACTCACAAACATGTTTAACCTCTTGAGTAGAATATATTACATGCTCGGCCGTATAAGCATGATGAGTGGACTGTTCTTCTACATCTTCATTACTCACTTCATCAACTGTCGCTGGAACACCTTCAGCTGGCACAGTTGCATCACTAATTTCCTCAATCTTTGCCGTTGGAATTTCATCAGTTGTCGCGTTCTCATCTTCTTCATCAACTCCAAAATTAATTTTTCTATAAGGCACTTCCTCTCCATTAAACCAACCTACAAAACTTCAAACACATCAGGTGGCAAAAATGATTTGAAAAATTCGTTTAGAATTGAATCAAAATTCTTAACAGATTCTGTCTCATCAATATCACTTGTCATTTCCTCAGTGTTGTTCTCCTCTTGATAATCACATATTCCATCACACTTAGTCTTTTCAACACTAGTGAGATCAGCTGTTTTTATCTCATCCTTTACAATAGCATCTTCATCATCATTTTCAACATCTTCCATAATATTTACCTATTCTCCAGCTTGTTGATCCTCACCAAATACCTTAGCTACATTTTCTCTGTGAACAATAAAGTTCCAGTTGAAACCTTCATCCAGTTGTGTGTGACAAGATTTTGATGACGAGGTCTCGGATTTCTTTGATGATTCAGTTGGTGCGGGAGAGCTTTGATGATTAATGGCTTGTCTATTGTAGTCCTTACCAAAAGGATTATGACTATTTTCTCTAACTTCTTGATTAGTGCATTCTCTCTTGAAATGCCCTTTCTCCTTACATCGAAAACATCGGACCTTTGACTTGTAAATCCTAGTTTGGAGGTCGTCTCATCAAGACAATTCTTTCCAATAATTTCTCTAAATCTTTTAGCTCTTCTGACAACGCTAGCCATGCACGAACGTATATCCAACATCTCCGTCTCTTCTGGATCAATTTGATCATAATCTTCCTCAATCATGTTATAGTTTCCAGTTCTCCCCACAATTAAACATTCATATGACTCGAGGACGGATCCTAGAAAATCCATATGTTCTTGAACATTCTCTACAGTAAGTCCATTGATGTTCTTGATGTTAACAACTATGTTGCCTTCCATAACATCGAATGATGCATAAGTGGGTTTTGAGGATTGATCAGGAGCAGAGTTTGTTCCAGTGTAGTTAATTGTGTAGTGTGGTATGTTAGTTGGTTGAAATGTACATGATTGTGAACTACCACCACAGCTACAGTTAGTGACAAAAGCTGTTCGGATTTTCAGGCTAGGAGCCACCACAGACTGTGATGAATTGAAGTATAACCCAATATCTTGAGTTAAAGCGGTATTCTTCATTTTCTGCTTCTTGCGAACTTTGAGCTCTTAGGCTTCTAATTTTTCAATAAATAGAGCTAGATTCAAACAAGCTTATGCAATCGGGTTTGACTGAATCATGATGAATGTCTCCCATTCGTTAGATAGATAATTTGCAAGTTTATCAATATACTCATACTCTTGCTTTTCAATGCCCAATCTCTTCATTTCATTAACCATATGGAAATATCTCTCGATTAATTGTGCCATTGTTTCTCATTTGACCATGGTGAAGATATCAAATTCCTTTCTCAATAGAGCCAATTTTGACTTCATCATATCTGGATTCCCTCTGTCCTTGTTAAGTAAAGCTTCCTATATCGAGTAACACGAGCCATTGTGCTGTAACAATTGGAAAATTTCGGACTTAATAGATTGTTGAAAGAGATTCATCATTTTCTTTTCTCAAAGAAATCGGGCTTTATCACCCTCGGGAATTTGGGATAAACGATAGCTCGTACCATTCTCATTATGTGGAATGATGAACGCCACTTCGACCGCTTCCCATGCATCGTAATTAACAGCTTGCACATTTCTCAAATTTATCTACCCCAACTCGGATAATCCTCCATTCTCAAAAGCTTAGGTGGCTTAGTAGACGTGTCCATCTCATTCTCTAGATTGATGTTTTGAAGTATTACCGAAGGTTGTGACACGAAAGCACTCATTTCTTCCATAATTGCACGTAAATCAATAAAACAGTAGATTACAATGTATAAGTAGTAAGACGTATAAGTAATAAGAGAGTATAAGTCTTATACGCTATACAAATAGTTATACGGCGTATAAGTATCTCATACTCTGTTACTTGACTTATACGTTTCAATACACTTATACGGAGAACACACTTATACAGATCAGCAGAACTTATGCGGCAAAGATGACTTGTACGGATCAACTGAACTTATACGTTAAATGAACTTATGAACTGAACATCATCTGAATCTGTAAAATCTGATTAAATCTGATGTTATGACTCTTGCAGAAATGAGCACAAGGTGTTTACGAACATGAACCTGAGGTTGAATTTGATTTTGAACCACATTGGAGTGTTTATTGAAGAAATAACCTTCGTTGATAACTTTGACTTTCAAATTGTCAACTTGATACGAGTTGATGTAGTTAATTCGGTAGTGCCTAAAGCTCTGATACCATGTGAAAGGCCGGTTGCCAGATCATACGATGTCATCGTATACGTGTAGGTGCAATACGATACGGACCGAATACATTGTGTTACTATACTAAGCTATAAGGCGGAAACAAATAGCAAAGGAATCAAACACATATCAACTCAATGTAAATATCAATAATTTCATATAACAATGTCAGAGTACAAGTGATAAGTTTTTCACTAAAAGATTACAAAATATGAGAACATCAAGCATATATATACAAGCAGCCTATGGGTCGTATAAGTTCTTGCAGCGCATAAGAGTTATACACCGTATAAGTCTTATATGTTGGTATGACTTATACGCCCTTAACATACAATTCTAACAATTCAGCTCGTTTAACTATACAAGACCTAGCATTAGACATTTAGCACTAACAAAAAGCAATACCAACGGAAAACAATGAGTAACACAAAAGGTAAGTAAAAAATACCTAATCGACGACTTCAAATTGGATAACTCTAGTAACAAAATCAATATCATTATGCACAGATTATGTTATAGTATAGAACTTCAAAAATCTTCAGAGAAGAGGAAGAGGACAACAATGATAAGAAAACAAATAAGGCGTTTAATTTCTCTGAGTATGATGGGAAATAATCCGTCTGGCAACCATGGGCAACTGCTCTTCACAAAAACAAAACTGTCAAATACTTGAAGGAGCGGTATGTCACGTGTTGAAAGTCGAAATAATACGTAGTGAAAATTAAAAGGGAGGCTTGTTGTATGGATGACATGCGTCTAAAAAAACCATGTTTTATTATAATAGTACACTAGGTTATAGCCCTGAGTACTACACGTGGCTAGGTATCAAACATTTAACATTTAGAAAACATTATAATATATAAAAACAAATTATATATAACAACGTTTCATTTACAATTACATATTATAATCACTTGGAATATTATTGGCTTAAAAGCAGTAATTAATCATAACTTTATGATTGTTAAAAAAAATGTGTACATTATTAATGCTTAATTTTTAGTTCATTTATAAAAGGGGAAAGTGAATAAGGTGTTGTTAGGCGTCTAAGCTTAATTTTTAGCATGTATGCACGATTCATGTGAATTATGAATTAGTGAACTTGAATGAAATCGGGCGTAAAAAGATAACAATCACCACCTCAACATGTGTAAATTACATAAAAAAAGGATCTTCAATGCTTTGTTGGTATTACACCATTAGTCTTACATTTTTGGTTCACTTAATACTAGTTATTTGTGAATGGAAGATGATAGTTTTGTTTTGGCAAGTAACTAATTGATAAAATCTTTCACTATTATATGGGATTCCAGATAAATTAGGAAACTTTTAATCAAAAATACGTAGTTTTGATGTGTTTTTCGTATAAGCTTGGACGCCTAACAGCACCGTATTCACTTTCCCCAATATATATATATATATATAAATATATATATATATATATATATACACTTGTATATTATAATGAAAGTAAGGCAATCGAACTTTCAATTCAAGTTATCATAAAAGTCATAATAAACGAGTACATATAAATTATCACCATACAATGGTTCAATGATCATACATTTTATCATCTATTACCATAAGAAATGGTAGTAAACTTTTCTTACCGATCTTTTAACATGGTAATTATATCTTTAAAACTCATAATAAAACATAGCATTTTATCTTTTATCAAATCGTACTGTTGTAGACTAGCAAGAATAAAACAAGTGTATGAGTATCAAAATTGATAACTCCATATCTACCATACTCAAAATATTTCCACTTTTAACCCAACGCAATTGGAAGGGGGGGGGTCACCCCAATAGATATACATATATTTCTGTGCCCTTATTAATTCGGTTAAAAGTTATTTAACCAATTGTTAACTTATCCCACTTTTTACACGGTTTGTAAAATAAAATCCTTTATAAAAATTTAAATAAAAATCAGTAAAAAGAATATGCTTTTCCCCCAAAACACAATAAAAACATTTCAAAAACGAGGGGTTGATAGAGAAACTCACGATTTGAAACTTTTCGTTCCAAAATTTGCATGTCCTATATTAGTACACTTTTTGTTAATAAAACTTGGTTTGAGTTTTAGTTTGTAAAAAAAAAATCTTTTATTTGTTAATCCTAGTCTAATGTCCAAACAAGCACATAAGCAAGTAAATTCCTATCAAGTTAACGAGTACGTATAGTTCGGGTTTCGTTAACTATTATCTTAATAACTAAATTAATTAATAAATAAAGTACATATATAAATATAATAAAATATTAAAGTTTCAGTTGCTAGAAAGTTTTAAGAAAATATTAATTTACTATTTTTAATGGATTTTGTCGGTTTTGTAGGTTTCGCGTTTAAAAACGAACTGTTCGACTTTTCGTATAAAATATAACTTTTAAGTTTTGGAAAACACTTGTTATATATATATTAGTTAAGTTGTAGGAGTTTTTTTTACAAAAATATGTTATTTTTCATTTTCTTTAATATTTTCTTATAATAGCAACTTTTAACGTTTTCTTGTCGGTCTTCGCGACACGAACCGTTTAAGACCAAGTTTTGTTGTCTTGTCCTCTTCCATATATTAACTTATGTTATATATGAGTATTTACAGCTTTAGGGGCTGTTCTAAAACAGTCCCTAATTGTTGTGTTGGTTTACGTTTAAAAGCCGATTTTTTGACCGTTAAAGTTACCGACAAGTAAAATAAACCTAGTAAGTCCACACCAATTATCCTATGAACTAAATACACACATTATAACATATAATTCATATTTATTTCTATATTTGGTCACATAATTTCATATAACACATTTAAATCAATTTTAAGCTCCTCATTCATAGCTTAAGTTTATTAATGATAACAATAATCAAGCTTATCATTTCATACATGAACAAACATTATTATAAACTTAAAAGTCCAGATTTCAAACTATTATAATGATTCTCACAACAAGCCAAATTAATACTTTTCAACTATATTCTTTATTCCTATTTTGAATGTTCTAACATGTGTGTTTAATCATATATATTCCTTTTAACAATCAATCCATCAATCACATGATCTTAAAATCATTCAAATTATCAAATCATCAAGTCATTCAAATTATCAAATCATTAAGTCATTCAAATCATCACATTATTAGTTCATGTATTTTTATGAATTTCCTAAGTGTCTAATCAACAAAGTTTTCTATTATAGTAACTTTTAATCTTTGATAATTCTATCTAATACAATCTTTCAATCATGGTTACGTATGAATATTTGTTTTTCTCATTCAACTAGTTTGACATAGTTTCTTTCACCCTAATGTTCTATTCAAGTTTTGATCTTTCAATTAATCAAGTTACAAATTTCTATTTCTAGCAAGTAAGTGACAACTGATCAATATGCTAATCCAACATATACTTTAACATTGCAACCTATTGTAGTTCATGTATGCAATTCATTATCTATCAAATACATATGCTAAGTATTCATATCATTATCAAAGATTCAACTTTTCATTCAACAAAGTTTCCTTAATTGGCAATCTAACAATTTCAACAATCTTCAAGTATTATCTAATAGTTTTATGAATAAAATTAATCCATATCACTTTCAAGTTTCATTAATTCACCAAAATCATTAATTAATCCAAGAAATTCAAAAATACCCAAATTGTAAACTATGAACAAGTTCTTGCCAATTTCAATTCTAATACTAGCAATTTAATGATTCATGTTCTTATCATTAATCTTATTGATCATTAACTATTCAAGATTTATCTTAACGTCAAACTAAAATATCAATTTCATCCATGATTATACCTAAATATCAAATATTCCAACAATTCTTCTAATCAATCTTAACAATCAAAGTATGAACTTCAAGATGAATGTATGCATGTATAAGTGGGTTCCTAATCAATCTTATCAATTCCTCCTAATCCTCTTCCTAGTTGCTAATCTCCATTGTTCTTTATCAAATCTTGAATTATGAGTGTGTGTTTGTGATTTGAATTTGAATGTGGGTGTGTGTGTGTGCGTGCCATGTTATAGAGAGAAAGAGGAAGGGAGTAGGGTAAGTGAGTTGGATGATAGAGGTTATGTGGCTTAAACAAGTTACTTACAACACATTATACTAGATTAGGATGGTAATCATTGGAGTTTTGAGTTGGTGACAAGAGATTGGGAGATAAATGAGGTGGGGTGGTGAGGTGTCAAGGTAAGCTGGCCCAAGAGGGGGGTGGGGGCGAAGGGGTTGGATTATAATATAAATATTTTGGTTAATCGGTTTAACGTATTGCAAGTTTTAGATAACCAACAGGATCCCGTTTCTAATAATTTTTGTCATACTTTGAACAAATTCAAATTCCTGACAGTATGGACTATAAAAACTATGTTTCTGAAAGTAGTTTGTGTCGGGTCTTTTCTGGATCATGTACTGGCTTTCGTTTACTTATTTCTTAGTTTTTGCGATTCAAGCCTTCTAATACTGTGTTTATACGTTATCTCTAATATTTTAACATATATTTTAAATTTTTGGGGCCAATTAATTATATTAATGATTTATTTATGCTTTGGCTCGCTGCCCGAGGTTATTTTACGTTATGCTCGTTACATGTCAAAATTTCGACTTTCCTTGACTTTTCAAGATTTTGGATCTTAATAAAGGAAGATTTTATTAATCCAATGATATTTTGATGATAATCATGATTACATTAGTGATAAATTTTTTCGAGTGTTACATTCTCCCTTACTTTAAAAAATTTCGTCCCGAAATTTAGGAAGTGTCACTGGCTTCAGACTCTACTGGAAATAGATGAGGATATTTTTGTTTCATATGGTCTTGTCGTTCCCAGGTGAACTTAGGGCCTAGCCTTGAATTCCAACGAACTTTTACTAGCTTGATTCGATTTCGTCTAAGCTTTTGTATTTACCAGTCCACACCAACAGGCTCTTCGACGAATTGAAGCTTATCGTCAACTCGAGTATCCTCAACAAGAACAATCAGCGATTCATCGGATAATCATTTCATCATATTTGATTCATGGAATACATCGTGTATTCCGCTTAGCTCTGAAGGTATTTCGAGTCGATATGCTACCGGACCAACTCGATCGGTGATTTTGAATGGTCCAACATATCGAGGACTCAATTTTCCTCTTTTTCCGAGTCTGGACACTCCTTTCCAGGGTGATACTTTTAACAGTACGTGGTCTCCTATTGGAATTCCAATGGTTTCTTACGATTGTCGGCATAACTCTTCTATCGGTCTCCTGCAGCCTTCAATTAGTCTTTAATCTGGAAGACCCTGTTGATGGTATCCTGAACACTTTCAGGTCCTGTTAGTTGTTTTTTCTCCAATCTCGGCCCATCAAGAGTGGATCGACATTTGCTCCTGTATAAAACTTCAAACGGTGCAGCTTTAATACAAGAGTGGTAGCTGTTATTATAGAAAAATTCAGCTAACGGTAAATGGGTATCCCAACTTTTGCCGAAATCAAGAACACAGGTTCGCAATGTCACACGCCGAAAATCGTAATTAAGACAGCGGAAGACTTTGACCAAGTCATTAAGGTGGTGACAGACGCCGTTTCAGCCAATCACTATTTAAGTATTCATTTATAATGAAAGTTGAACTTTATTTGACCTTCAAAGTCATTATACGTGTCAAATTACACAATTATTATTCAAACTACAAGTTCAACATAAACTCAACATTTTTCATTCAAACACACGTCACAATTTTCCTGCGTTCTTCGCGAAGCTTCCATACTTCATTTAATTACTTGAAAAGCATATTAAAATAACGGTCAACACGATGTGTTGGTGAGTTTCCCTTTTTAATAAAATAGTCCATATAATGATCTTCTGTCATTATATTCAATATCAATTCGTGTGTAATCGTCATTACACCCCGAATTATATCCAAAATATCCCGTGTATAATGGCTTACCACCATTATAACACCAATCCGTGTGTAATGATCTACCATCATTACATCACAAAACAATAGGCATTTTACTTTTTAAACAAATGAGTTGTTATAGACGAGCAAAGAATACAACATTACGTATGACTATCATAGTTGATAACCTAAAAATACCAGACTCAAAATACGCCCACTTCTAACCCAATGCGATGGAAGTGGGGGGGGGGGCGGTCACCCTGATAGATCTACCCATATTTTTGTGCCCTTACTAATTCGGTTAACAATTATCTAGACAACTAGACTCATCCCGCGTTGGACATAGTTTGTAAAATAAAATTCTTTTACAATATCAATGAATTCCATATGAAAGGAAGAATATTCTTTTCCCCCAAAGCACAATTAAATATCGATTAAAACATCTCCAGTTAAAAAACGAGGGGGTTCGGTAGAGAAACTCACAGTTTGTAGCTTTTCGTTACAACATCTCGTGTCCTATATTAGTACACGTTTTGTTAATAAAGTTTGGTTTTATTTTATACAAATATTTTAAGTTATTTATCCTAATCTAATTCCACACAAGCACATAAGCAAGTAAGTTCCTATTAAGTTAACGAACACGTAAAGTTCGTTTCTCGTTAACTATTATTTAAATAACTAAAACAATTAGAACATATAAATATAATAAAGTATTTTAAGTTTCAGTTGCTGGAAAATTTTAAGAAAATATTAATCTACTATCTTTCATAATTCTTGTTGGTTTTGTCGGTTTCGTCGGTTTTGTCAGTTTTATGTTTAAAACGACCCGTTTTGGTTTTTCGTATAAAGTGTAACTTATAAATCATGGAAAATACTTGTTACATATATATTAATCAAGTTTTATAAGTTAACTTGTGAAAATATATTATTTTCATTTTTGTTAATATTTTCTTAAAATAGCAACTTTTAACTTTTTCGTGTCGGTTTTGCCACACGAACCATTTAAGACTAAGTTTTATCATCTTTTCCTTTTTTCCATATATTAACTTATTTTATATATGAGTATTTTATAACTTTAGGGGCTGTTCTAAAACGGTCCCTAACCGTTGTGTCGGTTCTCGTTTAAAAGTCGGTTTTTCGACCATTAAAGTTATCGACAAGTAAAATAAGCCAAGTAAGTCCACACCAATTATCCTATGAACTAAATATACAAATTATAACACATAAATTATAATAAATTGCAGTTTTGATCAAATCATTTCACAAGATACGTTTAACCAATTTTCAAGTTTCTAGTTCATATTCTAAGTTTATTAATAATGTTACTAATCAAGTTTTGTTATTTTTATATGAAAAATTATCATATTAATACCTATATGTCCAGGTTCAAATCATCATATCATTTATGTATAAGTTCAAGTTGTTCATTAACCAATCAAACTATGAATTTCCTAAGTGTTTAACTAATAAAGTTTCCTCTTTAGTAAGTTGTTTGCTAGTTCCATCAATGTGTTAACTAGTCCATCTTTTTAATCATGCCTCCTATCTTAATTCAAGTATGCAATTCATCACATATCAAACACATTCATGCCAAGTATCCATATCAAAATAAAAAATTCAACTTTTCTTAAATTAAAGTTTCCTTAATTAGCAACTTTAACAATCTTTGTTATTCTTCAAGTAAAAACTATTGATCCTATCATATATCCTTTCTTATTTCAATTAGATTATTCTATATCATTTATTGATTCAACAATCCATCCAAAATCCCTAACTAATCCAAAACACAAAAATCCCCAATTTTTCAATTATGAACAATTTCTTGTTTTGTTCATCTATAACAACAATTTTCTAATAATTCAAGTCCTTACTAACAAGCTAATTATCAAATTTCATTCTATCAACAAACTCTAACATCAAGTTCCTTCAAACAATCAAGAGATTCAACAATACTTAATATCAAACTTAGCAATCAATGTATGAACTTCAAGATGAATGTATGTATGTATGTATAAGTGGGTTTAATCCTTCCACCAACACATACATACATACCTACGGTTCATACATACACACATCACCATCCATAATTTCAAACTTTCAAACTTTTAAACTTCTAAATCTAGTAATCAACCTTAATTTAAAACTTACTTGTTCTTGATGACTTGAAATATGAGAATGGTGGTGCTATGGGTGTGAGAGTAGTGTGCCTCCTTCCTAATCTTTTCCTAGTAGCTTAATCTTGTAGCTTCTTAATCAAACCTTCATAGTTTCTTGATTATTGATTCTGTGTGTTTGATTTATGATTTGAATTGGTGTTTGTATGTGCCATGTGTTTTATAGAGAGAAAGAGAGATGAATAGGGTGATGAGTGGTTGGTTAGATTTGTGTGTTGTTATGGTCCACAAGCTTCCAAGTGTAATAGTTATGATTATGGTATTGATTGCAAATTACATGTGTGGGTGAGGGGTGGTGGGTTGGCCGTTGGTTTTGAGAAAACAAGGGGTGGGATGGTTTTGGGTTGGGTTGGTTAATGGGTATTTAAACAATAATCTTAAGTTTCTGTTTTAACGTCTAACGAACTTTAGCTAATCAAACGAATCCTGTTTCTAATAATTTTTGTCAGACTTTGAACGAAATTGGATTCTTGATTATACAAGCCTAAGAAACTAATTTTTTTTTGGAAAACTTGGTGTCGGGTCCTTACGGTGTCCTCTATTGGCTTTCGAACACTTATTTTCTAGTTTTCGCGATTCGAACATTCTAAAATTAAGTTTATATACTATCTCTAATATCCTAATATAAATTTTAATTTTTCAAGGCCATTTAGACACGTTTAGGATTTTATCTATTCCTAAGTCGTCACTCGCGGGTCATTTTGCGCAGTGTTCGCTACGCAACAAAAGTGAACTTTTTCAAACATGATTAAATATATCTCAAATATGATTGGAGTGTTTGGATTAAAATAATATCCTTTGTTTATTATATTACTTTATTTACGTAAACATAGTTATATTAGTGGCGGTTTAGGCTAATTTTTAGGCTGGTGTCACACGCAACATATCTTTCAACGTTTGGATGGTTCTTTCGCTTTGACCATCAGTTTAGGGGTGATTAGAGGTGCTCATGTCTAATCATGTGCCTAAGGATTCATGCAGGGATTTCCAAAATCGACAAACGAAACGACCGTCTCTGTCAGAGATAATTGAAACGGGTACACCTTGTTTGGCTACAATCTCTTTCAAATAAAGTCGAGTTAAGTTTTCTAAGCTATCCCTCTCATGGATGGGAATGGAATGAGCGGATTTTGTCAATCGATCCATAATAACCCAAATGGAATCGTGGTTACCTGGGGTGCTTAGTAATTTGGTCACAAAATCCATGGTAATATTTTCCTCTTAACAATTCGAAATATCAGGCTGCTGTAACAATCCAGATAACTTCCGGTGTTTTGCTATCATTTTTAAACATGTCATACACTTGTTGACATAAACAGCTATATCTCCTTTCATATTTGGCCACCAATAGCATTCTTGGAGATCTTTGTATATTTTGGTTGATCCTGGGTGAATCGAGTATTTGGATTTATGCACTTCATCCAATACTAGGTTTCTCAAATTTCCATATCGTGGTACCCAAACTCAGTCGATCAAGTATAGTGTACCATCAGACTTTTCTATGAATTCACGCTCAAGACCTCATAATTTCTCGGTTTTTATGTTCCGATGTTTCAAAGCTTCTCTTTGTGCATCATGGATTCGAGTGGTAAGACTTGTCTGAATTGTCGATCCTAATGCACGAGCACGAAGTGGTTTATCTCTTTCTATTCTACTCAATGCATCAGCTACAACATTTTCTTTACCGGGGTGGTAGCGAATCGTAATCATAGTCGTTGAGTAGCTCTACCCACCTTCGTTGTCTCATATTATGTAACATCCTAAAAATTTTAATGATGAATAAAGGAAGTTATGTTTAGTGATTTCGCGTAATTAATTAATATCGGGTAGGGAGCGGGTCTTGGACTTGGATTAATTGAGAGGGGTTAAATGAGAATGGGATTTCAGGGATATAAATACCCCCAAAATCCCAAAATATCTTCATTTTTCACCAAACTCCCTAACACTCCAAAAACACACACATACCACACTAACTTCGCCGCCGGACCGAAGGCAGATCTGGGCAGATCCGGCAGACCCGAGTGAGAGAGAGAGCGATTAGTGGTGATAAGCAAGTAAACGAGATCCAAACAAGCCCAAAAATGTATGATTCTTGATCCTTGAAGTTTAAAGATCCAAGCTTTTTAGTGTATAAACGACCAAAAATGGTCGGGTAGCGTAGTGGGTGATATTGAACCATAGCAAGGGTGTTAAAATCGCTCGAAATGCCGATCAGAAACTAAAACAGCGGCTGCCTGGGCAACTTCGCCTTCATCTGGGCAACTTCGCCTTCATCTGGGCAACTTCGCCTTCAAAGTGACGAACTTCGCCTGCAAGCTAAGTTCGCCTGATGAACTTCGCCTGCAAGCTAAGTTCGCCTGATGGCAACTTCGCTGTAAGGTTAAGTTCGCTTAACTGGTAACTTCGCCTGAGGCCAAGTTCGCCTGATGACAACTTCGCCTGAAGCCAAGTTCGCCTGATGGCGACTTCGCTGTAAAGTTAAGTTCGCCTAACTGGTAACTTTGCCTGAGGCCAAGTTCGCCTGATGACAACTTCGCCTGAAGCCAAGTTCGCCTGATGGCAACTTCGCTGTAAAGCTAAGTTCGCCTAGCTGGTAACTTCGCCTAAAGCTAAGTTCGCCTAAGGTTAACTTCACCTAAAGTCAAGTTCGATTAGAAAATAAATTAAAAATCTAATGAAAAATGTGTTAAGACAGGGGCTCTGCCCCTTGGACCCTGCTAGGGGCTGCCGCCCCTAGACCCCGCTGCCAGGGGCGCTGCCCCCAGACCCCAGTTCGTTGTGGGTAGTAATTAAGACTAGAAAGATGTTACAAGTAGTGATAGTTAAATTGATATGTATACTTGTTATACAGTCAGCCGTGCACAACTGAAGAAAGGGATTACGATCAACGGAGAACGTAACCGTGTTCAGGTGAGTTTCTAGCCCCATTTATGTGTTACGTTTTCGGGGCTGTGTGCATACTCAATATGTTTGTTAATACACTTATCCTAAGAGATAAGTGTATGCCTTATGTGGATAATGTGAAATGTATGAATGATGGCTTGATAGTACGTGAACGATCTTCGGATATTGCACGTACTGTCAGGTTGTAACGCTATGTATAAGGTAAGTATGTTATGTATGTTTATGTGTACGAACATGATAGAGATAATAGAAGAAAGAAATGATAATGTATGGTTACGAAAAGGGTACCGAGCCCTACTAATACTCGAGGTATGATGTATGGTTGTATGGTAACGAAGAGGGAATCGAACCCTTCTAATATTCGAAAACTAGGGACCAGACCCTTATAATATCTGTGATGATAGGGACCAGACCCTTATAATATCTGTGATGTTAGGGAATCGAACCCTTCTAATATTCGAAAACTAGGGACCAGACCCTTATAATATCTGTGATGATAGGGACCAGACCCTTATAATATCTGTGATGTTAGGGAATCGAACCCTTCTAATATTCGAAAACTAGGGACCAGACCCTTATAATATCTGTGATGATAGGGACCAGACCCTTATAATATCTGTGATGTTAGGGAATCAAACCCTTCTAATATTCGAAAACTAGGGACCAGACCCTTATAATATCTGTGAGGTTATAGGGGGAAAGGCTTTTTAAAAAGTATGATTATGTATGTAAGGAAAGCATGAAGGTAAAAATGAACGTATGATTATGAATGTAAAGAAAGTATGAAAGTAAAAATGAAAGTAAAAGCACTTAGGTGTATATGAAAGAAAGTTAAGAGATTAAGTATGAAGCGTAAGAATGTATTGTATGATTATGCGATTAACTAGAACTCACTCAGCGTAGCTGACTTTTAGTATGCACGCAGGTGAGTAGGATGAGGCAGCTCGCTTGAGGAGACACATGGCACTGAACAAGAATCTGGCATCTGAAGACTTATGATGTTTTAATTTAATGCTTTAATGTTGAAAGACAAAGGATGTTTTGAGACAAGTTATGAATTATGTAAAGTTTTATGAAAGTTTTATATTCCGCGTAAATGTTTTAATTAACTCTGATATTTAGAACTGTGTTTATGAGTAAATCCAACACGAAAGTAGGGCTACCGGTAACGGGGCCTTACATATTAAGATCTTTTTGATCGAATACGTGTTGGAGACCTTTGTGATCCATGAAGATCGTGCACTTGGTGCCATAGAGGTAATGTCTCCAGATTTTGAGAGCAAACACCACAGCCCCTAATTCCAGATCATGGGTTGTGTAATTCTTTTAATGTACCTTGAGTTTTTCGTGATGCATAGGCTATCACTTTAACTCGTTGCATATGCACGCATCCGAGTCCTAGACGTGAAGCATCACAATAATTAACAAATTCGTCTATTACTTCTGGAAGTGACAGGATTTGTGCACTACACAACTTCTGCTTAAGTAGTTGGAAAGCTTCTTCATGCATCTTGGTCCAATCATAATTCTTTTGTTTCTGGGTTAAATGGGTTAAAGGTTGAGCTATGGAAGATAATTTTTCGATAAATATAGGGTAATAACCAGCCAATCCCAAAAATTATCGCACTTCAGTGGGTGACCTTGGTGTCTCCCAATTCTTAATTGCTTCAATTTTGGTGGGATCAACATGGATACCTTTTTCATTAATTACATGCCCTAGAAAGTGTACTTCTCGAAGCTAGAAGTCACATTTAGAGAACTTTGCATATAACTTTTCTTTCTTTAGTAAATCTAGGATTAATTTCAAGTATTGCTTATGTTCTTCCTTGGTTCGTAAATAAACAAGTATATCATCGATGAATATTATCACGAATTTATCCAAGTATGGCTTACAAACTCTGTTCATAAGGTCCATGAATACTGCAGGTGCATTTGTTATACCAAATGGCATGACCATAAATTCATAATGGCCATATCGAGTTCTGAAAGCAGTTTTATGAACGTCCTGTTTTGCAACTCGTAGTTGGTGGTATCCGGATTGCAGATCAATCTTTGAGTAATAGCTGAATCCTTGTAACTGGTCAAACAAATCATCAATCCTCAATAGTGGGTATCTATTCTTAATGGTGAGTTTGTTGAGTTCTCGGTATTCTATACACATCCGAAAAGATCCTTCTTTCTTTTCACGAATAAGACTAGAGCTCCCCAAGATAAGAAACTCGGTCTTATGAATCCTTTATCCATTAATTCCTGAAACTGATTGGTGGATAGCTCCTGCATTTCCGATGGTGCTAATATGTATGGAGATCGAGCTATCGGAGCGGCACCTTGGACCAGATTGATTTTGAATTCAACCTGTCACTGAGGAGGTAATCAAGGAAGATCTTCAGGGAAAACTTCCAGAAAGTCTCGGACTACGGGAATATCGTCTATCTTCTGATCTTTGTCTTTTGTATCAACTATATTAACGAGGAATGTCGGATATTCTTTGCGAAGCATTTTACGGGTTTTCATGATACTGGAGAGTTTTAATTCGGAATTACATTGATCTCCTTGGATAGTCAAGGATTCACCATTTTGGATTGGCAAACGAACTAGCTATTCTGAGCATATTATCTCAGCTCTATTCTTGGACAACCAATCCATTCCCACAACTATATCAAAACTGCCTAATTCGATGGGTAAAAGATTGGTATTGAACTTATGGTTTGCTAATAACTTTCCATTAGCTAACTCGATAGAGTATTTGGTATCTAACATACTAGTTTCTACTCCTAACAAGGGTTCGAATTGTTTGGAAACAAAGCTTAAGTCGGCTATGGTATCGAAAAGCACATAAACATAGTGATTATTGATGAGAAACGTACAGGTGACCACAGATGAATCCTTCCAAGCATTTTTCGCGTTCATCTGGAATGCGTTGCCTTTGGTGTTTTGACCTTTGAGTGTAAGACAATCTATCCTATAATGTCCTATAACATCGCATTCGAAACATCCCGGGTTTTGGGTTCTCGAACCAGATGGTATGATCTTGACGTAACAGTCGGGAGTTACATGTTCAAACCGGTTGCATCGGTTGCATCTCCAACAATCACCAGCGTGATTTTTTCCGCACTTGTTGCATGAGGGCGTTTGACCAAAGCTTCCTCCGAGTCCTCTCGCATTAGCAACAAACATCCTTCTGGCACCAAAGTTATTCTTAAACTGTCCTCCAGGGTTTCTATTCCATTTTCGCATGAGTTCGTCGGGTTTCTGATTTACACTGGTTGGGTTTTGTTCGGGTTATCTAGTGACCGCTTTCTTCCTAGTGTCTTTCAATATCCCCATATGAACTGAATTATCAGTCAAGGATTTCGCCAACTATCTGGTTGATTGGATTGTGGTTGGTTTAGATGAGGTGACCGTTCCTTATATTTTGGGAGCTAAGCCCCAGATGTACCTCTCTATTCGTGCATATTCAGGCGTAACCAGTCGGGGTACTAGTCGTGCCAATGCATTGAATCGCGAGGTATATCTTCCGATGTTGGCACCTTCCATCTTTAACTGCTAGAATTTGTATTCAATTTTCTGGAGTTCGTTTCAGAGGCAGTACTCTTTCAGTAGCATTTCTTTTATTTCCTCCCAGGTTAGACGATAAGCTGTGTCTTCTCCTAAATTTTGGATTAAGGAGTTTCACCATTCGAGTGCCTCATCACAGAATGATCATACCCCATAATTTATTCTTTTCAGAGGGGTGCAGTTGCTGATTTTCATGACGATTCCATTTTCTCAATTCATCTGATAATCTCTAAAGGTCCTTCGGCTCCAGTAAATTCTTTCGGGCCACAAACTTGAAAAGTTTTATATGAGCATGCGTGTACCGTGCTAACTGAGGGATTATCGTTTAGAGTTTCAGTTCTAAGAGTCTCTCCGGTTTCGTTATTAGTTGTGTTTCGGGTGGTATGATTTCGTTTAGCCTCACGCTGATCGAGTGTCGTGTTTACATGTTGGGCGATTACTTGTGCTAACTCTTCTTGGAAAGATGGTAATCCAGATGCTTCATTAGTAGTATGTTGTTTTAGACGCCATGATTTCTTTTATCATAAAAATTTTTTTTGTTAGTTTTGAAAAAAAATTAATAACTAAAAGATTAAAATAACATAACTTATAATCTAAACAACCATACAAGGGGGGGGGGTCTATTGCTACCAAAAAGAGATTATACAAAAGTAGGTGTAATACATACTACACCTCAATATCATCCACCCATCATATCTAAAGTAACAAAAGATAACAAGTTTAAGTTAATTACACAACAACCTACATCAACTAACAAACATTACTTATGGGCCCAAACTAGTGGAGGCCCATCAAGTAATGAACCCAAGGTCCAATAACCTCATTCTTGGACTCCAAACTCCCTACCCGTGCCTCTGTGTTCACACCTCCCCGGTTTTCAATGGCAAACACATACTGACACAGGGCGTTGTATGACTAGTCGTCTCCTCCCTGCTTATTTTCTATCGCACCGAGACGGTTTATGAGATCATGGATGATGATCTCATATGTCGCCACCCTCCCTTCGAGGGAGGTGATACGGTCACCATTAGTGGGGCCATGCACTATCATCGGCTCCTGTAGAGGAGGCGGTGATGGTGGTGGGGCCTTAGTCAGGGGTGGGGTCACGGTTGTGGTGTTCGCCTCGTAGTCAGCTCCGGATCATTTTCGAGAGTACACCCTAAGGGGAGTAGCCCTCGAAGTCGAACCAGGATGACCCAGGGCGATCACGGGTCGAAACACAATCAGGGACGTCGGTGCCCCCTCATCACTAGTATCGGAATCTGTCACTATCACGTGTGGTGGCGCCATCTGAAAAGCATAGTAAACAAGCTTAGTAATAAATACTTAATCATATATTTTTACCCTTCAGCTTTGCGAGATGGGAAAAGAGCGTGTGTTTGAATATACGGTTATAGTTTAGAAAATCTTAAAATTTCTAATTCTCTATAGTTTGAATATACCAACTTCTGTCACACCCCGAAAACCTTAATCAAGGCAGCGGAAGACTTTAACTAAGTCATTCGTGTCACAGATGCCGATAACCAATCATAATAAAGCATAATATTTTAATAATAAAAGTTTAACTTTTATTTAATAAAATATTTATTATATGATCAGAGTTTTACACGTGCCACTGAACCGGTTTACTAAACTCTCAGTTTCTACATTATTCAAACACACATCCAACGCTCTCTTTTCTGTGTCCCCCTTGAATTCATCACTTACCTGAAAAGCATATTAAAATAAACGTTAACACGAATGTTGGTGAGTTCTCTTTATTGAAAATAATATACATATATATATATATATACATATATATATATATATATATATATATATATATAGAGAGAGAGAGAGAGAGAGAGAGAGAGCAAGGTTAAAATAAGAAGTAAAACTATCCTAAGAAGTGTAAGAAGTGGTTTTACCCTTAAAAAATAAAACACACCGAACAAAAAACACACTAACAATACCCACCATAAGATGATCACATCCAATGCCCGATATTACTTCTCACACATCTTACAAATAACTCACTTCTTATTCTAACCCCACCCTATATATACACACACACACACATATACTTAAATATATATATATATATACACACATATACTTACATATATATATATATATATTTACATGTATAATATAATGAAAGTAAGGCAATCGAACATTCAATTCAAGTCATCATAAAAGTCATAATAAATTATATTATATCAATTTATCGAGAAAATTAATAAATGAGTACATATAAACACTCACCATACAATGGTTCAACAACCATTATTTTTATCATCTATTACTATAAGCAACGGTAGTAAACTTTTCTTATCGTTCTTTTAACATATAATTATATCTTTAAACCTCATAATAAAACATAACATTTTATCTTTTAACAAATCGTATTGTGGTAGACTAGCAAGGAATAAAACAAGTGTATGACTATAAAAATTGATAACTCGATACCTACCATACTCAAAATACTCCCACTTTTAACCCAACAAGATTGGAAGCGGGGGGCGTCACCCCAATAGATCTACTAATATTTATGTGCCCTTAATAATTCGGTTAACAGTTATTTAACCAATTGTTGAATCATCCCACTTTTTACACGGTTTGTAAAATAAAATGCTTTATAAAAATTTTAATAAAAATCGGTAGAAAGAATATGCTTTTCCCCCAAAACACAATAAAAACATTTCAAAAACGAGGTGTCAATAGAGAAACTCACGGTCTGAACATTTTCGTTCCAAATTTTGTGTGTCCTATATTAGTACATGTTTTGTTAATAAAACTTGGTTTGAGTTTTAGTTTGTAAAAAAAGTATTTTATTTGTTAATCCAAGTCTAATGTCCACACAAGCACATAAGCAAGTAAATCCCTATCAAGTTAACGAGTATGTATAGTTCGGGTTTTGTTAACTATTATCTTAATAACTAAATTGATTAATAAATAAAGTAAGTATATAAATATAAAAAAATATTAAAGTTTCTATTGCTGAAAAGTTTTAAGGAAATATTAATGTATTATTTTAATGGATTTTGTCGGTTTTGTTGGTTTCAAAACGAACCATGGTTTTGTTGGTTTAAAAACGAACCGTTCGACTTTTCGAATAAAATATAACCTTTAAGTTTTCGAAAACACTTGTTACATATATATTAGTTAAGTTTTAGGATTTATTTTACAAAAATATGTTATTTTTCATTTTCGTTAATATTTTCTTTAAATAGCAACTTTTAAAGTTCTGTGCCGGTATTTGTGTCACGAACCGTTTAGGACCAAGTTTTTTTATCTTGTCCTCTTCTCATATATTAACTTATATTATATATGAGTATTTCACAACTTTACAGGCTATTCTAAAACAGTCCCTACTTTATGTGTCGGTTTACGTTTAAAAGCCGACTTTTCGACTGTTAAAGTTACCGACAAATAAAATAAACCTAGTAAGTCCACACCAATTATCCTATGAACTAAATAAACACATTATAACATATAATTCATCTTTATTTCTAGATTTTATCACATAATTTCATATAACACATTTAAATCAATTTTAAGCTTCTAATTCATTGCTTAAATTTATTAATAATAACAATAATCAAGCTTATCATTTCATACATGAACAAACATCATTTTAAACTTAAAAAATACATATTTCAAACTATTATCATGATTCTCACAAAAAGCCAAATTAATACTTATCAACTATATTCTTTATTCCTATTTTGAATGTTCTAACATGTGTGTTTAATCATGTATATTCCTTGTTAACAATCAATCCATCAATCATATGATCATCAAATCATTCAAATTATCAAATCATCAAGTCATTCAAATTATCAAATCATTAAGTCATTCAAATCATCACATTATTAGTTCATGTATTTTTATGAATTCCCTAAGTGTTTAATCAACAAAGTTTTCTATTATAGTAACTTTTAATCTTTGATAATTCTATCTAATTCAATCTTTCAATCATGGTTAAGTAGGAATCTTTTATTATCTCATTCAACTAGTTTGACATAGTTTCATGCACCCTAATGTTCTATTCAACTTTTGATCTTTCAATTAATCAAGTTACAAATTTTCTATTTCTAGCAAGTAAGTGACAAATTATCAATATGCTTATTCAATATATACTTTAACATTGCATCTTATTCTTGTTCAAGTATGCAAATTTCAAACTATGAACAAGTTCTTGCCAATTTCAATTCTAATACAAGTAATTCAATGATTCATGTTCTTATCATTAATCTTATTGATCATTAACTATTCAAGATTTATCCTAGCATCAAACTCAAATATCATTTTCATCCATGATTATACCTAGCTATCAAATATTCCCACAATGCTTCTTATCAATGTTAACAATCAAAGTACGAACCTCAAGATGAATGTATGCATGTATAAGTGGGTTCAATCCTTCCCCTTATACACACATACATACACACGGCTCAAATACACACATACACACACCAACAGTTATAATCTCCATTCTTCAAGCTCAATATCAACTCAAGAACACCTAATCTCACCTATTAATCCTAGAAATTAACTCATAAACATAACTTGTGTTCTTGAAGATCTTAGGGCGAGGATTAGAATGTGATGGTTGTTGGTGTGATGATCCTTCCTCCTAATCCTCTTCCTGGTTGCCAATCTCCATTGTTCTTGATCAAATCTTGAATTATGAGTCTGTGTTTGTGATTTGAATTTGAATGTGGGTGTGTGTGAAATGTGTGTGTGTGTCGTGTTATAAAGAGAAAAAGGGAGGGAGTAGGGTGAGTGAGTTGGATAATAGGGGTTATGTGGCTTAAACAAGTTACTTACAACACATTATACTAGATTAGGATGGTAATCATTGGAGTTTTGAGTTGGTGACAAGGTATTGGGAGAAAAAAGGAGTTGGGGTGGTGAGGTGTCAAAGTGAGCTGGCCCAAGGGGGGAGGTGAAGGGGTTGGGTTATAATATAAATAGTTTGGTTAATCGGTTTAACGTATTGGGAGTTTTAGATAACCGGTCGAATCCCATTCCTAATAATTATATCAATGATTTATTTATTTTTTGGCTCGCTGCCCGAGGTTATTTTACGTTATGCTCGTTACATGTCAAAATTTGGACTTTTTGTTGACTTTTCAAGATTTTGGATCTTAGTAAAGGAAGATTTTATACATCCAATGATATTATATTGCTAATCATGATTACATTACTCATAAATTTTTGCCGAGTGTTACAATAACAACACCAAGTTTTTATTTTATCATTTATTCCATAAAATAATTTGTTTATTTCAAAAGGGTTTAAAACCGTTGGTTTCACAAAAGAAATCGTAGACTATTAAAATGTTTAGACAAGCACTGTTTAAAGTTATAAAATAACTCTTTCTAACACACTTATAATTAGAAAAATTAAACATTGAGACAAAACCTTTTTAAACAATTTGTTTTTCTATAGTATAGTATAAAATCTTTAGTTCATAAAATCTTATTAGTCCAAGAGTCACTTAAGCAGCACATAGTTTAAGCTTTCATTAACACTTAGTTGTTACTTTCATTAACAATTAATTAAGGCAATGGTTATTGATGAGTTAATGAGAGGAATCTTAATTGTGACAAATCGAGATATACCTTTTATTATGTAGCGGGTAAATAATAAACTGTTTATTTCGTAACTAGTAAACGACTAACCGAACGATACAGATTATGACCCAGATATAATGGGGGCATATTCAAGTGATATACGTATTATAACAACTAACATATTGATATTTTAGCCCTAGTATGTGCAAAACCCCTTAAACGAAAAGATTTTCATTTAACAATACGTTGTGATCTTAAACCCAGACGTTAATACCAAAACAAGCATTGTATCATTCGTCAAGCCGAAAAAGACTTATAAAACACTTATTTGGGATGTTTAAAGCGACTCATGAATTGGATATTTACAACGAGTCAGTACATTTTTCTCAATGTACAAAAAATTAGCTGAAAACCCCTCGTTTTTGCGCTGTTTATCACACCCGAACTATTTTTCTTATTAAAATTGAACCCAAACTAAATTTGGACTTGGGATTTCATGTATGGCACGAAAAATGAGGCATTAGTGGCCAAAAGAGGGTCCCAAGCCCCCCCTAGTGGCAGCTACAATTGTGGGGTCCACCTCCTTTATATATCTTCTTGTTTAAGCTTCTATACTTGATAAATTCTCATAAATATGAAATATCTCAAACTACCTCAAAACAGCTTATACTCTTCATTTCCAGCCAAAACCCTAAGGTAAAATCCATTTTTGATGTGTTCTGAAGCGTGTTTAATCATGTTTTAAACCTAAAGATTATGTTTTGATTAATAAAATTAAAAACATTCAAAGCGGTCCAAAAACATATTTTGATCCTAAACATGGTTACAAGTCAGAATCAAATACTTTATTGGCCAAAACAGTTATTAGGAGGTTTATAACGCGTTTTACGTTTTAAAAACTCGAATTCAAACCTTAATCAAAACCCTATGTTACAAGACTGGATGATTGATTTTATATTCATGGTTTTGTGTTACGTGATCTCTAGATACATTATATAGCTAACCAATAACCCGGAAACTCAAAAATATGGCTTAACCGACTGAAAAACGCAAAGGTATCACCCGAAATACTCGTTTAGGGGTTGTTTAGGATTAAATTATGACGTGTTTGGTTTTAGCCTATGAAAATATGTAGGTGCATCAGGTATCATATGAATGAATCCCCGTCCAAATTTGGTAATTTTTCGATAATCGGGGAAAATTTCGCGATTTTATTACCGTTTATTAATGATTTATTGAGAAAAATAGCCAAACAGTTTATATAATTAGAAAATTTTGTAAAGAACTCAGGAAATTCAATTTAAGATCACACATCCAAATTGGAGTCTGTTGGAGAAACCTAGATATGGTTTGTTGATTCTCGTTTAATTGAGTTTTAATTATCAATTTATGCTGAAAAATGTATTTTAGCTAAAGGGTTAAAATATGGAAATTTTACATTGATTATATGAAGGTATTTTGAAAATTTAAAAAATAATCAGATTTTATGGGTGCCATTTGGTATAAACGAAGGAATTTTCGGTTAAAAATAACATATAAAATGAAATTTTATAACTGAATAAGTAAGTTTAATAATTCTGAAAATAATTTTATAAAAATCTAAACATTTTAATTTGTAAGTGTAAAAATTCTCATAATTTAAATGTATTTGAATAAAAAGTTATGATAATTTAAATATTTAATAATAATAAGTTTTGATTAAACCAGCAATGTTATTATTAACAAACTGACTGGTATATCAATACATCAAACGTGGTAAATTATCCTAGTTTTGACTAAGTTTAGTAAAATAAACGTTTTAAGAGATTTCCGGAAAATTCGGATGAATTGTACGTGTCTTGTACAATCAAATCCTTATAAAAACGAAAATGAACCTTGTAGCAAATATGGACATCTAAACCTAACTTTCTTTTATAAACTGAATCAGGTTATCAAATAGTACGTTTACTCAAGTTCGTTTGATCTTATCTATTTTCGAAACTCGTAAACGACCAACTTGGCCAGGCACGTAAAACGAAGAAACTTAGACAAAACCGATTTTAAATATTAGACGTTGTATAACGTCACATAGGGGTGTGCATAAATCCGAAACCAAACTGAAGACCCCAAATAAAACGAACCGAAAAAACTAAACCGAATTACAAACCGGCGATTCGGTTTTGAACTTTAGCAAAAACCAAAATATTGGTTTTGGTTCGATTTTGTATATTGTTAAGAACCGAACCGCACCGAAATAAAAAAATCAAAATGACCATAATATCTTAACCATAGAAATTAAAACAAAATCTACCGATGACTATTTGTTTAGTTTTAATACACAGTTAATAACAAATATATTTGGTTTCTACATATGGTTAAACACTAAAAATATTGTTATTTTTAGGTTTGAATTTGAATTTTGATTTCAAATGTATATTTGATTAGCTTTTAATATTTGAATTCCAAAAATATTCTATTAATTATTAGTTTAAAGAAAAAAAATATCATACCTAATTTCGATATCTTGGTTCAACTTTTTTTTGTCCTAAAAATTTTTTACTCAAGTAGCAAAACTGAAAAAACCAAACTGAAACCCAAAACCCTAAAACTGAACGGAAAAAACCAAAACTCAACTGTTTTAAAAAATGATAAAACCAAAAGTTTGGTTTTCGGTTTGCTTTTACTCAAAAACTGCACCGAACCGCATCACGCACACCCCAACATCACAATCTAAGACTACCAACATGTTCTGGGCATAACAGTCATACCCAAACTAGATATACAGCCTGATTCAGTTTAAAGACTGTACTAGTATTAAAAGTACAATACCGATTACAGGGATCAAGCTAGAATTTATATATACTACTTACACCAGCGGATTACTGATACTATCCAATGATAAGATGAGTTTCATGACCCCACTTTTTAAATTGTTTTACGAACATTTGGGGTGGAAAGCATATTATGTGTGTGTGTGTGTGTATATATATATATATATCAGCAAACATGTTATGATGTGAATTGTCTATGTGCTAACACTTGAAAGTCCCCGCAAACACGAGTAATTAATTTCGAACGGTGGCATGTGAATCTATTGGTTTGTAAAACCCCGTTACCGGTGCCTCACATTAGCATCGGATTTTCTCATAAACATAATTCTTACAAATCAGAGTTAATTAAAACTTTCGCGAAATAAATAAACTTCAATCATTCTTTACAAAACAATACAAACTTGTCTTTAAATCATAGCATAAAACATCGTGTTAAAACATCATTTCTTTTATCATTAGATGCCAACCATTTAATCAACGCCATGTGTCGTCCTCGTGCTAGCTCTTTAAACCTGTTTTCATGCGTGCATACTAAAAGTCAGCTACGTGGAGTGAGTTCTAGTTAATCAAACAACTTACCATACAACCACTACATACATTATATACATATCCGAAAACATATAGTTAGCTGTCTAACCCGTTCATCTTAACGTTTAACCACTTAACTTCCCTCTAACGACTTAGCCACTTGTTTACAGAAGCACATAGAGGCTTCCCTCCCACGCACTCATGTTATGCCACTTAATAACAAAGGCACGTATAGGCTTACCCTACCACGCTCTCACATTATGCCACATTAATAACGAAGGCACGTTTTGGCTTACACTACCATGCACTATTGTTTTGCCACTAACACCCTTACTAGACCCTTGCCACTTCTATCACACTCTACCTCTACTAGTCTACTAAACACTTTCTATCATTACATCATTAACATAATAACCAAGTTACATCATGACATTTATACACACTAATAACCACCTGGAGATCATTCCCATTGGCGGTACGCGCAATATCCGAAAATCGTTCACGCACCGACAAACATTCATAAATAACTCGTATATCATCTATAGCATACACTTACCACTTAAGGTAAGTGTATTCACACTCCACGTCGAGTATGCACACAGCCCCGAAAACATAACAAGGAAATGGGTCTAGAAACTCACCTGAACTCTGTTTCTTTCTCCGTTAATTACTATCCCTTCTTTAATTGAGCTCGGCTAACTGTATATATGCGTTACAAGTATCAATTCTCATCTGATCTAATCTAATGGCCTTGTATTAGATTACTTTTACTTACCATATTTAGGTTTTTCCTTTATTTTAACATTCTAGTATTTTATCCCTTTAGGTCCTTACAATGCAAACCGTCAAGTGTATACACGTGTGTGTGTATATATATATACACACATATACAGGTCACCATGTATCCGGGTATCAATGTAAGAGAACTTAGATATAAGCGAACTTAAATATAAGCGAACTTGGATATAAGCGAACTTAAATATTAGCGAACTTAGATATAAGCCAACTTAATCAGCAGGCGAACTTGAAAGTGGCGAACTTGGTAGTTCACGGTTTTGCGTCTCGAGTCTTTGTATTTATCGTTTTGTATTTATTAATGAAAAGATATTATTGTTAAAGTCTAGTTCGTTAATGTATGTCTAGTTCGTTAAGGATGTTTAACGAACTAGACAGTTAAGTTAAGTTTCCTCCCATTCGTTAAGGATGTTTATCGAATGGGAAGTAGTTCGTTAATGTTTATTCCCATTCGTCATGGAATGTTGTCGAATGGGGCATAACAAATCAGTTGATTCATTATGTCGTGTTTACTTATATGTAATGTAACGAAGTGGATCTAATTCGTTACGGCTTGGGTAACAAAGTAGATCTATCTTCTATATATAGAGGTTCATACATCTGATAAATTAAGTTTTGGGAATTAACGTATTGAAACTCTGTCCGATTCTCTCTCGATCAAAACATTGCTTAATATATTACATAATACAACTAATACTAATAATATATCATATATATATATACACGATTAATATCTATTAAGGATAATCAATATGAACTAGATCCGTTTTAATCGTATTTAGATCTTAAATCTGAGATCTGAGGTATTCTCAAGTTGTATCAAAGCTTTTGGTGTTCGATTGCTCTTGATCTAGTGTTATAACTTGTTAATTGACGTATTATTATTATCAGTTTGGTTTTATTAAGTTTAGATTGAGTTTGATTGAATTGTCAATTGAATTGGTGGTTTATGGATTGAGTTAAAATGGATTTGTGATTGGTAAGGGATAATGTAACACCCCGTAACCGCAGCGGAAACGTAAACGGGATGCAACTGACACGTCTGATATCAACAGCATTGCTTATAAAGAAAACACCACTACATTAATTCACATCATATTAAATTGTTCCGAGTTTAGTTACCGTCTAGGCGTTAACACATAGGTTTTACTAACAGTACATTAACATATTTAATACAAAATGATCCCTAAGCTTCCACAAAAAGCACGCATCATCAAGCATGTAGAACTTATTCCAGTTTGGGAGTACCTAGAAAGCATGTAAAGAAAACGGGTCAACAACGAATAGTTGGTGAGTTTCACTAATTTAAACAACTGTGACAAATCATTATAATAATCATATATTAGCGATGTAATTATACTTCTACGGACATCTGGGGACACTGTTAACCCAGTACAGTACCCATTCCGGGGGCAATGTTAACCCAGAAACACTTCTAGGGACCTCTGGGGACACTGTCAACCCAGTACAGTACCCATTCCGGGGGCAATATTAACCCAGAAACACTTCTAAGGACATCTGGGGGCACTGTTAACCCAGTACTGTACCCATTCCGTACGATTCCCGTACAATCAAATATTTATAAATACATGCAATTCCATGTGTTCAGTATGTACTTAAACATTTCAATAATAACATGCTTTCCGCCCCGAGAAAATATTTAAAAACAATTCAGAAAAAAAAGGGGCTCGTGAAACTCACCTTATCGCAAGTAATTAGGTAACACAATACGCCAGCTACTAGTCCGGATCTGTAATACGATCCCTAAGTTCGTTACTATACAATCACAATTAATATAACTTTAACCGTGTTAACCGGTGCGTCTGGGAACCCTGTTAACCCCGTACTGTACTCGTTCCAGGGGTAATGTTAACCCAGAAACACTTCTCCGGACTCAGATTGTGATATCGTTTAGAGTTCACTCGTCAAAATTACTATTAGTTGTTTTTCCCGTTTTGCGTGCCTATCACGGTTATCCGTTTTTACGTTTCAAAAATGAGTTTGGTCACACACGACCCGAAAATAGTTGTTGACTGATAATTTAATTATAGTTGTGAATTTAGAGCTTGGTTTAGACGCCCCGTTTGGCCGCGGGACCCGTTTCCGTCTTTAGTGTACCGGAAACTGTTAAATCGGATAAAAATTACTCAAATCATCCGAATTATTTTCGGATGATTCATTTTTACTTGTTTAACTCAATTATATGAAAATAGTTCATTTTTAGGGTTTTTATACACCAGTCAGCTCGCTTATGCGAACTTTACCGGTTTACGCGTTTTAAGCTTTAAAAGTTTGTTTTTGCACCAATAATTATCCGTTTAATCCCGGATCTTGAAATTTTGCACAAATCACTTTTTGACAGTGGGGAATTTTATAAAAATATTACCAGAATTAATTTTTATATTTAAAATTTATTTATCTATTTTTAAACATCATTAAAACACTAAATATGTCGTAAATACCAAACGATCTTAAAAAAATCCCAAAATTTTCCTGGATGACCCCTGCCATCCACATAGTCCCCTGTAATATTTCCAGAACTAAAATCTTCTTTTACATGCCATTTTCACTAAAACCGAGCAAGAAAACCCTAGAACTCGTTTAACCGAAAAGCATACTTAGACTTCTCCAACGGACCTAAAATTTTTTTTGTGACTTTTACATGTTATAAAAAGCTTATCTGGAATTTTCCAGAATTTTTCATGATATTTAAATATTTTTCACCATTTTTGGCCAAAACCGAGCATTAAATTCACCAAATATTCATCCTTTGTCCAAAAATTCACAGAACTCATATTTTCATATATCTAACACCTCTGTAAAATTTCATGACCTAACTCTAAACGTGTCACAATCTTTCCAAAACACAAACATCACACAAAAACCGAACTACCTTGTGTTTCTAGCTTCAAACCGCAAGGATCTCGCTTTCTAGCCTTTGCTAACAATTAGATACAACACCTACAAGCACAATAACACCACACCAAGCAAGTTACACCCACAATCAAGCCATTTCTTTCATGGTTTCGGTTATGATATAAAAACAAAGATTTAACCGTAAAAATTCGTTTTTGGTTCGTTTAACTCCTTTCTTGGACCAAGATCCCTTGTATAACCCGTATACATCACTTGATCATGCAAGAATCGGTTCCATCTCGGGTTTTCACCCTTTTTCACTTGGAAACCTCATTTTCTTGCAAGAAAACTCAAGAAACGAAGATGAACACGTGAATAACTCAATCTTTACCTCGTTGTTCTTGCTACAATTCTCGGTTTTTAGCTCAAGAGGTTGAGAGGAAATGAAGATTGTTGAGTTGTGTTGGTAAAAAAAATAATAAGGAAAGGGGTTGTATCCCCTTTATCCGATCGGAGTCAAGGAGAGGGTGGGGTGGGACCCACCTCTCCATTCTTGGCCATTCATTTGGATTTCAGGAATCTGGATAACGTTTTGGATAATCTGGTTCAGTTCGTTTTTCGGTTAAATGTTTAATTCGGCTTAAAACTAGGCTAAAACGGTCGTTTTCGGCTTAAAAAATGAAATTTATATAAAACCAATTTAAAAACTTCAAAAAATTAACCCATGACTTTCATTAACTTAAAACATCATATTATTAATAATTGCGCATCTTTTTCGGCTTGATCGATCGTCTCTTGCTTGGTTTGGTATTAAAGGTTTCGTTTAACGTACCGACGTACCATTAATCGAAATTTCTTTTTATGTGCTTTAATTCACTTATCCCGAAGCTTTAACACTTCGTAAACCTCACTAAATATTATGTATCTCGTCTATAATGTATCCCCGATTCGTTCGGGCTTCAATAACCGTTAATCGGTTAATCGTATTTCCAATACGATTAACTGTATAATCGAGTATAATCCGTAATGTGAATCATACATACTCGTATAAACGCATTATAATTCATATATTCATTATCAAGTAACACATAAATAGTATATACCAGCTAGGGTATACCTGAATTTGCCGGAATCGTTACATTCTCCCCCCGTAAAAGAAATTTCGTCCTCGAAATTTTACGCGTCGACTACTTCCTTTTGAGGAAATAGATAGGGGTATTTCTTCCGGAATTCGTCCTTTCGTTCCCATGTATATTCTGGGCCTCGTTGCGAATTCCATCTAACTTTGACCAGCGAAATCTTATTGTGTCTAAGTTGCTTGATTTTCCCGTCTACTATTTCTATGGGTTCTTCTACGAAATTAAGCTTATCACTTATTTGGACACCCTCTAAAGGTAACACTGATGTCTCATCCGCCAGACATCTTTTCAAGTTCGATACGTGAAACACGTTGTGAACTGCACTCAGTTCATCGGGTAGTTCTAATCGGTATGCTACGAGACCGATTTTTGCAGTAATATTGAATGGTCCAATATTTCTAGGGGCTAACTTCCCCGCCTTTCCAAATCTGACTACACCCTTCCAAAGTGATACTTTCAAATACACTTTATCACCTTTCTCAAACGACAACGGTTTTCTACGGGTATCGGCATAACTCTTCTGCCGATCCCGCGCGGCCTTCAGATTGTTCCTAATTTCAAGGATTTTGCTGGTCGTTTCCTGGACCAGGTCTGATCTAATAATCTGAGTGTCGCCCACTTCAGTCCAACAGAGTGGTGATCGGCACTTCCGAACATACAATGCTTCGTAAGGCGCTGCCTTTATACTGCTATGGTAACTGTTATTATAGGAAAATTCAACGAGTGGGAGATGTTGATCCCAATTTCCCTTAAAATCCAGTACGCATGCACGAAGCAAATCCTCCAGAGTTTGGATGGTCCTCTCAGACTGACCATCGGTCTGAGGGTGGTAAGCTGTGCTTAGATCAATACACGTTCCCAGCGCTTCTTGCACAGCTTGCCAAAGATTGGAGGTGAAATGGCTATCCCGGTCGGAGATGATTGAGATGGGTATCCCATGACGGGACACAATTTCATTTATATAAATCTGCGCAAGTCTCTCAGTGTTATAATTATTCCTAATCGGGATAAAATGTGCCGATTTGGTTAATCGATCCACGATTACCCAAATTGCATCATGTCCTCGAGACGTCTTAGGGAGATGTGTCACAAAATCCATCGTGATTTGCTCCCACTTCCACTCGGGAATTTCCGGTTGTTGTAACATCCCCGAGGGTTTCTGGTGCTCCGCCTTAACTCTCGCACAAGTCGTACACTTACCGACATACGATGCTATATCCATTTTCATACCCGGCCACCAGTAGAACTCCTTCACATCCTTGTACATCTTATCCGATCCCGGATGTATGGAATATTTCGATCTATGCGCTTCGTCCATGATTAATTCACGAAGGTCATGGAGGGTCGGAATCCAAATCCGATTTTTGAAATAGAGAATTTCGTCCACGCGCTGTTCGAAATTCTTCTCATTGCCGTAAAGTCCCTCCCTTTCCAATTGTTCTTCTTTCAACGCCTCGCGTTGAGCGACTCGAATCAGGTCTGAAAGGTTCGACTGGACTATCATCCCCAGTGCTCGCACTCGCAATGGCTTAACCCGATCTTTCCTACTCAAGGCATCGGCTACGACGTTAGCCTTGCCGGGGTGATAACGGATGTCACAGTCATAATCGCTTAACAACTCGACCCATCTTCGTTGCCTCATATTCAGTTCTTTCTGATCGAATATGTGCTACAAACTTTTATGATCGGTGAAGATGGTGCACTTCGTACCGTAGAGATAATGTCTTCAGATTTTAAGTGCGAAGATAACCGCTCCCAGTTCTAAATCGTGAGTAGTGTAATTTTTCTCGTGTACTTTCAACTGTCGGGACGCATAGGCTATAACCTTATTATTCTGCATCAACACGCATCCTAACCCTCTACGCGATGCGTCACAATACGCGACAAAACCATCGTCTCCATCAGGGAGACTTAAAATCGGCGCTTGGCACAATTTTTGTTTTAGCGTTTGAAACGCCGTCTCCTGCTCTTCTCCCCATTCATACTTTCGATCCTTTTGAGTCAGGAGAGTTAAAGGTTGGGCGATGCTGGAAAAGTTCCCTATGAATCGACGATAATATCCAGCTAAGCCTAAGAATTGGCGGATTTTCTTTGGCGTTTTAGGCGCTTGCCAATTCTTAATTGCTTTAATCTTACTCGGATCAACGTGTATTCCTTGATGGTTTACAACGTGACCGAGGAATCGCACTTCTTGTAACCAGAAGTTACACTTGGAGAATTTTGCATACAACTTCTCCTGATTCGGAAGCTCTAAAATTATTCTTAAATGTTGCTCGTGCTCTTCTTTACTTTTCGAATAGATCAAAATATCGTCAATAAACACGATGACGAATTTGTCGAGATAGGGTTTACAGACTCGATTCATGAGGTCCATGAACACTGCCGGCGCATTTGTTAGCCCGAAAGGCATAACTAATAACTCGTAATGGCCGTAGCGAGTCCGGAATGCGGTTTTTGGGATATCTTCTTCCTGAATTCTAACCTGATGGTATCCCGATCTAAGATCGATTTTTGAGAAATAGCTCGCACCTTGCAGCTGGTCAAACAGGTCATCAATTCGGGGAAGAGGGTACCTATTTTTGATTGTTAACTTGTTTAACTCCCTGTAATCAATGCACATTCTAAGGCTCCCGTCCTTCTTTTTCACGAATAATACAGGTGCACCCCACGGGGAATGACTAGGACGTATAAATCCTTTATCCATCAATTCTTGCATCTCGGACGGTGCAAGTCGGTAGGGTGCTTTCGCAACAGGGCCAGCTTGAGGTATTAAATCGGTTCTGAATTCGACCTGTCGGGTTGGCGGTAATCCAGGAAGTTCTTCTGGGAAAACTTGTGGAAATTCGCGTACCACCGGGATATCTTCCACCCGTTTCTCCTCCGAATCTGTGGCCGTCAAGCTCGCTAGATACGCCACGCATCCCTGGCGTATATATTTTAACACCTTGAGGTGGGATATAAATGGTATCATTGTGCCTGACTTCTCTCCTTGCACTAACACCTCTTCGTCATCCGACACCCGGATCTTGACGATTTTCTTTTCACAGTTTATTTCCACTTTGTTACGTGCTAACCAATCCATTCCCACAATTACGTCAAAACTACCTAATTCTACCGGTAATAAGTCAATCAGGAAGGATTGATCGTTTAGAATAAAAGGGCAATTCCGAACTATCTGATTAACTATCATGGTTTTACCGTTAATGACTTCTACGGTATAAGGTTCTATGGTTTCACTAATTGGAAGGTTTGCTATCGATAGGAACTTAACGGAGACAAAACTTCTATCGGCGCCCGTATCAAATAATACAGAAGCGTAATGATCAGAGACGAGGAATGTACCTGTCACTACGCTGGGGTCCTGGCGTGCTTCATTCGCCCCCATCACAAATGCTCGGCCTCTCGCCGGATTGGACGACGATGCCTGACCCACGGTTTGCCTCCCAATTCCTCCCTGGTTCAGTTTCGGACAGTATCTCTTGAAGTGATCTGTGCTGCCGCATTCAAAGCAAGCACGGCTGGTGGTCATTGTTTGGTTTCCTTATGGGTTTTGTTGTCGGGCTTGTTGGGTCCTAAATGGCTGCGCACGGATAGGTTGCGGTTGTCGGTTCAGATTGTTCAGGTTTGTCCTACATCTCGGTACGTAGTGCCCATCCCTGCCACACCGATGGCACACTACCCCCCTGCACTCGCCACCATGCTGGTAGCCGCATTTCCCACACTTAGGGAACGTCCCTTTCTGCGGTTCCTGCCTTCCGCCTGAAATAGTCATGGCGTAGTTCTGGGCAGCGGGCCTAGCACGTTTATGTTGCTGCCTCTCCTGGATCCTATTGTCATACATACCTCGTTTCCCCCCAGCAGACTCTCCTACCACCTTCAGTGTCCCACTCCTCACGAAATCGTATGTGACGATACCAGCTTGCGTCACCACGCCCTCAAACGTCTTGTCCCCCAGAGTTGACTATACTCCTTACTACTGGAGTTAGTCCCCATATATAACGCTAAACCCTCTTTGATTCTGGGGTGACTAACCATGGCACCAATCGCGACAATTCATTAAATCGGTTCGTATAACCCAAGTGGTCTGCCCCCTGCATCTCTAGGTTCCACAGCTCGTTTTCTAACTTCTGCATTTCGTTTTTCGGGCAGAAATGTTCCAGAACAAGGGCCTTGAGCTCTGCCCAGGTCATGCGGTTTGTCGCTGCCTGACTGCGAGTTTGCACTATTGTGTTCCACCATGTCAAGGCATGGTCCGTGAACGTGCAGGTAGCATACTTAACAACGTAGTCCTCAAGGCAGTTACTGATGTTCACAACCGACTCTATTTTCTCAATCCACTTAACCAACCCATTGGGTCCCTCAGACCCGCTAAATTCTAGGGGCTTGCACAACATGAAATCTTTAATTGAACATCCCTTTGTTGCAGGAGTCGGTTCAGTGCGGTTCGTTTCAACACTAGGTATAGGGCCATTACTGTCTGTAACGACCACCCTAGGCGGTGCGTCATTACTCGGAATCGGGTTATCGTTCGGTGGAGGATTAACATTTTGTTCCCCATCATTATTGGTGGTCGTTTGATTGCTCGCAGGGCCTGGATTGGTCGTATTGTTAATACTGGCGGCGATGCGCGATACTATATCCGGTATCGCCGCCTCTAACTGCCGAGCAATCAGACTACTCACATCCACTTCTGACATTTGAGTTGACCGTTTTGGTGCCATTCTACACAACGTTAAGAAAATACATATAATTAATACAATTTCCAATTTCAATACACAACACATATTCCATTCATTAATAAACATTAGTACATATTACATAAGCATCAGTACACATTTCATAAACATCAGCCCATAGATCAAGTTTTCATACATCGGTCCTACATCGGCATCATTTCGACATAACCCGCTATGGGTCAGTGCTTGAATGATACACCAAAAGTATCTACAATGATATTCCCAAAAAAGAGACCCCCTATGGGCTAGTGGCTGTACTATAACTACCCAAGATTCACTCTATGTTAGCATCGCCACTAACTGCTTACACAGAGTATCAAAAAGCGGACCCTGACTACTACCACCCTAACATGACTAAACTGGTGGTATACCAACCACACCAACACTGCCACCATCACCACCAACACCGCCATCAATCCCCGAATCCGCGCCTCCATCCGGTCAATCATCCACTGGGAGTATGCGCCCTCCCTCCTCAGCTGGCAAATCGCGTACTGGCTGTCCAGTACGCAGTCCGCCAAGTGATTCCTCCTCTGGATGCCCACCGTCAAGACGATGGTGTTCTCAACCACCTGCTCGTGGAGCACTCGGAGCCATGCAGCCTCGGAGGAGGGACGCTCATCCCTCTCCAGCCTAGGGGTACCCCACACGGGTGGAGGCACAGGCTCAGGCTGGAGGCGGGAGGACTCGCCCCCGTGGTAAGTGGTTCTGGGTGGGGTAGAGGTAGGTGGGACATAAGGGACACTGATACTCGCCGTGAGGTGGGGACCAGGTCTGGGAGGGGTAGGGGTGGCCTGTGGTGCGGGTGGGGTGGGGGATCTGGCAACCCTAGCAGGGGAGGACAAGCTAGCACTCCTACGGCTAGTCTCACTAGGCTCAGTGCTGGATGCTAAACGTAAGCTCCTAGAGTTCCCGGAACTGGCCTCCTCCGGGTCCTCTTCCATGGACAAATTTCGTGATCTCGACATCCTTACCTGTACACAAGTTAGCAAACATATAGTTCCTTCCATAATGTAAATCACAATTAATATACACATACTTATACAACTTTGTCACATAAAAATATTATCATATACTTACACATATGTTGCCGATTTTACCTATTAATGTTCCCCGTGACTTCCCCTGAATTCCCTCGTGCGGACAAGTCTGTTATTATGTTCCGGACCATAATAACTCACTTGTCCATCCACGTTAATCCGGATCTCGTCACTGTAAATTATTAGTTGATATTCAGATCCTATAATACTTAAGCTACTGGTTATATTCTAGGTATCTTTTAAAGACATCCTAATTCTTTATAACCAATGGCTCTGATACCAAGTTCTGTAACACCCCGTCACCGCAGCGGAAACGTAAACGGGATGCAACAGACACGTCTGATATCAACAGCATTGCTTATAAAGAAAACACCACTACATTAATTCACATCATATTACATTGTTCCGAGTTTAGTTACCGTCTAGGCGTTAACACATAGGTTTTACTAACAGTACATTAACATATTTAATACAAAATGATCCCTAAGCTTCCACAAAAAGCACGCATCATCAAGCATGTAGCACTTATTCCAGTTTGGGAGTACCTAGAAAGCATGTAAACAAAACGGGTCAACAACGAATAGTTGGTGAGTTTCACTAATTTAAACAACTGTGACAAATCATTATAATAATCATATATTAGCGATGTAATTATACTTCTACGGACATCTGGGGACACTGTTAACCCAGTACAGTACCCATTCCGGGGGCAATGTTAACCCAGAAACACTTCTAGAGACCTCTGGGGACACTGTTAACCCAGTACAGTACCCATTCCGGGGGCAATGTTAACCCAGAAACACTTCTAGGGACATCTGGGGGCACTGTTATCCCAGTACTGTACCCATTCCGTACGATTCCCGTACAATCAAATATTTATAAATACATGCAATTCCATGTGTTCAGTATGTACTTAAACATTTCAATAATAACATGCCTTCCGCCCCGGGAAAATATTTAAAAACAATTCAGAAAAAAAAGGGGCTCGTGAAACTCACCTTATCGCAAGTAATTAGGTAACACAATACGCCAGCTACTAGTCCGGATCTGAAATACGATCCCTAAGTTCGTTACTATACAATCACTATTAATATAACTTTAACCGTGTTAACCGGTGCGTCTGGGAACCCTGTTAACCCCGTACTGTACTCGTTCCGGGGGTAATGTTAACCCAGAAACACTTCTCCGGACTCAGATTGTGATATCGTTTAGAGTTCACTAGTCAAAATTACTATTAGTCGTTTTTCCCGTTTTGCGTGCCTAGCACGGTTATCCGTTTTTACGTTTCAAAAATGAGTTTGGTCAAACACGACCCGAAAATAGTTGTTGACTGATATATTAATTATAGTTGTGAATTTAGAGCTTGGTTTAGACGCCCCGTTTGGCCGCGGGACCCGTTTCCGTCTTTAGTGTATAGGAAACTGTTAAATCGGATAAAAATTACTCAAATCATCCGAATTATTTTCGGATGATTCATTTTTACTTGTTTAACTCAATTATATGAAAATAGTTCATTTTTAAGGTTTTTATACACCAGTCAGCTCGCTTATGCGAACTTTACCGGTTTACGCGTTTTAAGCTTTAAAAGTTTGTTTTTGCACCAATAATTATCCGTTTAATCCCGGATCTTGAAATTTTGCACAAATCACTTTTTGACAGTGGGAAATTTTATAAAAATATTACCAGAATTAATTTTTATATTTAAAATTTATTTATCTATTTTTAAACATCATTAAAACACTAAATATGTCGTAAATACCAAACGATCTTAGAAAATCCCAAATTTATCCTGGATGACCCCTGCCATCCACATAGTCCCCTGTAATTTTTCCAGAACTAAAATCATCTTTTACATGCCATTTTCACTAAACCGAGCTAGAAAACCCTAAACCTCGTTTAACCGAAAAGCCTACTTAGACTTCTCCAACGGACCTAAAATTTTGTGTGTGACTTTTACATGTTATAAAAAGCTTATCTGGAATTTTCCAGAATTTTTCATGATATTTAACTATTTTTCACCATTTTTGGCCAAAACCGAGCATTAAATTCACCAAATATTCATCATTTGTCCAAAAATTCACAGAACTCATATTTTCATATATCTAACACCTCTGTAAAATTTCATAACCTAACTCTAAACGTGTCACAATCTGTCCAAAACACAAACATCACACAAAAACCGAACTACCTTGTGTTTCTAGCTTCAAACCGCAAGGATCTCGCTTTCTAGCCTTTGCTAACAATTAGATACAACACCTACAAGCACAATAACACCACACCAAGCAAGTTACACCCACAATCAAGCCATTTCTTTCATGGTTTCGGTTATGATATAAAAACAAAGATTTAACCGTAAAAATTCGTTTTTGGTTCGTTTAACTCCTTTCTTGGACCAAGATCCCTTGTATAACCCGTATACATCACTTGATCATGCAAGAATCGGTTCCATCTCGGGTTTTCACCCTTTTTCACTTGGAAACCTCATTTTCTTGCAAGAAAACTCAAGAAACAAAGATGAACACGTGAATAACTCAATCTTTACCTCGTTGTTCTTGCTACAATTCTCGGTTTTTAGCTCAAGAGGTTGAGAGGAAATGAAGATTTTTGAGTTGTGTTGGTAAAAAAAAATAATAAGGAAAGGGGTTGTATCCCCTTTATCCGATCGGAGTCAAGGAGAGGGTGGGGTGGGACCCACCTCTCCATTCTTGGCCATTCATTTGGATTTCAGGAATCTGGATAACGTTTTGGATAATCTGGTTCAGTTCGTTTTTCGTTTAAATGTTTAATTCGGCTTAAAACTAGGCTAAAACGGTCGTTTTCGGCTTAAAAAATGAAATTTATATAAAACCAATTTAAAAACTTCAAAAACTTAACCCATGACTTTCATTAACTTAAAACATCATATTATTAATAATTGCGCATCTTTTTCGGCTTGATCGATCGTCTCTTGCTTGGTTTGGTATTAAAGGTTTCGTTTAACGTACCGACGTACCATTAATCGAAATTTCTTTTTCTGTGCTTTAATTCACTTATCCCGAAGCTTTAACACTTCGTAAACCTCACTAAATATTATGTATCTCGTCTATAATGTATCCCCGATTCGTTCGGGCTTCAATAACCGTTAATCGGTTAATCGTATTTCCAATACGATTAACTGTATAATCGAGTATAATCCGTAATGTGAATCATACATACTCGTATAAACGCATTATAATTCATATATTCATTATCAAGTAACACATAAATAGTATATACCAGCTAGGGTATACCTGAATTTGCCGGAATCGTTACATTCTCCCCCCGTAAAAGAAATTTCGTCCTCGAAATTTTACGCGTCGACTACTTCCTTTTGAGGAAATAGATAGGGGCATTTCTTCCGGAATTCGTCCTTTCGTTCCCATGTATATTCTGGGCCTCGTTGCGAATTCCATCTAACTTTGACCAACGAAATCTTATTGTGTCTAAGTTGCTTGATTTTCCCGTCTACTATTTCTATGGGTTCTTCTACGAAATTGAGCTTATCACTTATTTGGACACCCTCTAAAGGTAACACTGATGTCTCATCCGCCAGACATCTTTTCAAGTTCGATACGTGAAACACGTTGTGAACTGCACTCAGTTCATCGGGTAGTTCTAATCGGTATGCTACGAGACCGATTTTTGCAGTAATATTGAATGGTCCAATATATCTAGGGGCTAACTTCCCCGCCTTTCCAAATCTGACTACACCCTTCCAAAGTGATACTTTCAAATACACTTTATCACCTTTCTCAAACGACAACGGTTTTCTACGGGTATTGGCATAACTCTTCTGCCGATCCCGCGCGGCCTTCAGATTGTTCCTAATTTCAAGGATTTTGCTGGTCGTTTCCTGGACCAGGTCTGATCTAATAATCTGAGTGTCGCCCACTTCAGTCCAACAGAGTGGTGATCGGCACTTTCGAACATACAATGCTTCGTAAGGCGCTGCCTTTATACTGCTATGGTAACTGTTATTATAGGAAAATTCAACGAGTGGGAGATGTTGATCCCAATTTCCCTTAAAATCCAGTACGCATGCACGAAGCAAATCCTCCAGAGTTTGGATGGTCCTCTCAGGCTGACCATCGGTCTGAGGGTGGTAAGCTGTGCTTAGATCAATACGCGTTCCCAGCGCTTCTTGCACAGCTTGCCAAAGATTGGAGGTGAAATGGCTATCCCGATCGGAGATGATTGAGATGGGTATCCCATGACGGGACACAATTTCATTTATATAAATCTGCGCAAGTCTCTCAGTGTTATAATTATTCCTAATCGGGATAAAATGTGCCGATTTGGTTAATCGATCCACGATTACCCAAATTGCATCATGTCCTCGGGACGTCTTAGGGAGATGTGTCACAAAATCCATCGTGATTTGCTCCCACTTCCACTCGGGAATTTCCGGTTGTTGTAACATCCCCGAGGGTTTCTGGTGCTCCGCCTTAACTCTCGCACAAGTCGTACACTTACCGACATACGATGCTATATCCATTTTCATACCCGGCCACCAGTAGAACTCCTTCACATCCTTGTACATCTTATCCGATCCCGGATGTATGGAATATTTCGATCTATGCGCTTCGTCCATGATTAATTCACGAAGGTCATGGAGGGTCGGGATCCAAATCCGATTTTTGAAATAGAGAATTTCGTCCACGTGCTGTTCGAAATTCTTCTCATTGCCGTAAAGTCCCTCCTTTTCCAATTGTTCTTCTTTCAACGCCTCGCGTTGAGCGACTCGAATCAGGTCTGAAAGGTTCGACTGGACTATCATCCCCAGTGCTCGCACTCGCAATGGCTTAACCCGATCTTTCCTACTCAAGGCATCGGCTACGACGTTAGCCTTGCCGGGGTGATAACGGATGTCACAGTCATAATCGCTTAACAACTCGACCAATCTTCGTTGCCTCATATTCAGTTCTTTCTGATCGAATATGTGCTACAAACTTTTATGATCGGTGAAGATGGTGCACTTCGTACCGTAGAGATAATGTCTTCAGATTTTAAGTGCGAAGATAACCGCTCACAGTTCTAAATCGTGAGTAGTGTAATTTTTCTCGTGTACTTTCAACTGTCGGGACGCATAGGCTATAACCTTATTATTCTGCATCAACACGCATCCTAACCCTCTACGCGATGCGTCACAATACGCGACAAAACCATCGTCTCCATCAGGGAGACTTAAAATCGGCGCTTGGCACAATTTTTGTTTTAGCGTTTGAAACGCCGTCTCCTGCTCTTCTCCCCATTCATACTTTCGATCCTTTTGAGTCAGGAGAGTTAAAGGTTGGGCGATGCTGGAAAAGTTCTCTATGAATCGACGATAATATCCAGCTAAGCCTAAGAATTGGCGGATTTCCTTTGGCGTTTTAGGCGCTTGCCAATTCTTAATTGCTTTAATCTTACTCGGATCAACGTGTATTCCTTGATGGTTTACAACGTGACCGAGGAATCGCACTTCTTGTAACCAGAAGTTACACTTGGAGAATTTTGCATACAACTTCTCCTGATTCGGAAGCTCTAAAATTATTCTTAAATGTTGCTCGTGCTCTTCTTTACTTTTCGAATAGATCAAAATATCGTCAATAAACACGATGACGAATTTGTCGAGATAGGGTTTACAGACTCGATTCATGAGGTCCATGAACACTGCCGGCACATTTGTTAGCCCGAAAGGCATAACTAATAACTCGTAATGGCCGTAGCGAGTCCGGAATGCGGTTTTTGGGATATCTTCTTCCTGAATTCTAACCTGATGGTATCCCGATCTAAGATCGATTTTTGAGAAATAGCTCGCACCTTGCAGCTGGTCAAACAGGTCATCAATTCGGGGAAGAGGGTACCTATTTTTGATTGTTAACTTGTTTAACTCCCTGTAATCAATGCACATTCTAAGGCTCCCGTCCTTCTTTTTCACGAATAATACAGGTGCACCCCACGGGGAATGACTAGGACGTATAAATCCTTTATCCATCAATTCTTGCAACTGATTGGATAATTCTTGCATCTCGGACGGTGCAAGTCGGTAGGGTGCTTTAGCAACAGGGCCAGCTTGAGGTATTAAATCGGTTCTGAATTCGACCTGTCGGGTTGGCGGTAATCCAGGAAGTTCTTCTGGGAAAACTTGTGGAAATTCGCGTACCACCGGGATATCTTCCACCCGTTTCTCCTCCGAATCTGTGGCCGTCAAGCTCGCTAGATACGCCACGCATCCCTGGCGTATATATTTTAACACCTTGAGGTGGGATATAAATGGTATCATTGTGCCTGACTTCTCTCCTTGCACTAACACCTCTTCGTCATCCGACACCCGGATCTTGACGATTTTCTTTTCACAGTTTATTTCCACTTTGTTACGTGCTAACCAATCCATTCCCACAATTACGTCAAAACTACCTAATTCTACCGGTAATAAGTCAATCAGGAAGGATTGATCGTTTAGAATAAAAGGGCAATTCCGAACTATCTGATTAACTATCATGGTTTTACCGTTAATGACTTCTACGGTATAAGGTTCTATGGTTTCACTAATTGGAAGGTTTGCTATCGATAGGAACTTAACGGAGACAAAACTTCTATCGGCGCCCGTATCAAATAATACAGAAGCGTAATGATCAGAGACGAGGAATGTACCTGTCACTACGCTGGGGTCCTGGCGTGCTTCATTCGCCCCCATCACAAATGCTCGGCCTCTCGCCGGATTGGACGACGATGCCTGACCCACGGTTTGCCTCCCAATTCCTCCCTGGTTCAGTTTCGGACAGTATCTCTTGAAGTGATCTGTGCTGCCGCATTCAAAGCAAGCACGGCTGGTGGTCATTGTTTGGTTTCCTTATGGGTTTTGTTGTCGGGCTTGTTGGGTCCTAAATGGCTGCGCACGGATAGGTTGCGGTTGTCGGTTCAGATTGTTCAGGTTTGTCCTACATCTCGGTACGTAGTGCCCATCCCTGCCACACCGATGGCACACTACCCCCCTGCACTCGCCACCATGCTGGTAGCCGCATTTCCCACACTTAGGGAACGTCCCTTTCTGCGGTTCCTGCCTTCCGCCTGAAATAGTCATGGCGTAGTTCTGGGCAGCGGGCCTAGCACGTTTATGTTGCTGCCTCTCCTGGATCCTATTGTCATACATACCTCGTTTCCCCCCAGCAGACTCTCCTACCACCTTCAGTGTCCCACTCCTCACGAAATCGTATGTGACGATACCAGCTTGCGTCACCACGCCCTCAAACGTCTTGTCCCCCAGAGTTGACTATACTCCTTACTACTGGAGTTAGTCCCCATATATAACGCTAAACCCTCTTTGATTCTGGGGTGACTAACCATGGCACCAATCGCGACAATTCATTAAATCGGTTCGTATAACCCAAGTGGTTTGCCCCCTGCATCTCTAGGTTCCACAGCTCGTTTTCTAACTTCTGCATTTCGTTTTTCGGGCAGAAATGTTCCAGAACAAGGGCCTTGAGCTCTGCCCAGGTCATGCGGTTTATCGCTGCCTGACTGCGAGTTTGCACTATTGTGTTCCACCATGTCAAGGCATGGTCCGTGAACGTGCAGGTAGCATACTTAACAACGTAGTCCTCAAGGCAGTTACTGATGTTCACAACCGACTCTATTTTCTCAATCCACTTAACCAACCCATTGGGTCCCTCAGACCCGCTAAATTCTAGGGGCTTGCACAACATGAAATCTTTAATTGAACATCCCTTTGTTGCAGGAGTCGGTTCAGTGCGGTTCGTTTCTACACTAGGTATAGGGCCATTACTGTCTGTAACGACCACCCTAGGCGGTGCGTCATTACTCGGAATCGGGTTATCGTTCGGTGGAGGATTAACATTTTGTTCCCCATCATTATTGGTGGTCGTTTGATTGCTCGCAGGGCCTGGATTGGTCGTATTGTTAATACTGGCGGCGATGCGCGATACTATATCCGGTATCGCCGCCTCTAACTGCCGAGCAATCAGACTACTCACATCCACTTCTGACATTTGAGCTGACCGTTTTGGTGCCATTCTACACAACGTTAAGAAAATACATATAATTAATACAATTTCCAATTTCAATACACAACACATATTCCATTCATTAATAAACATTAGTACATATTACATAAGCATCAGTACACATTTCATAAACATCAGCCCATAGATCAAGTTTTCATACATCGGTCCTACATCGGCATCATTTCGACATAACCCGCTATGGGTCAGTGCTTGAATGATACACCAAAAGTATCTACAATGATATTCCCAAAAAAGAGACCCCCTATGGGCTAGTGGCTGTACTATAACTACCCAAGATTCACTCTATGTTAGCATCGCCACTAACTGCTTACACAGAGTATCAAAAAGCGGACCCTGACTACTACCACCCTAACATGACTAAACTGGTGGTATACCAACCACACCAACACTGCCACCATCACCACCAACACCGCCATCAATCCCCGAATCCGCGCCTCCATCCGGTCAATCATCCACTGGGAGTATGCGCCCTCCCTCCTCAGCTGGCAAATCGCGTACTGGCTGTCCAGTACGCAGTCCGCCAAGTGATTCCTCCTCTGGATGCTCACCGTCAAGACGATGGTGTGCTCAACCACCTGCTCGTGGAGCACTCGGAGCCATGCATCCTCGGAGGAGGGACGCTCATCCCTCTCCAGCCTAGGGGTACCCCACACGGGTGGAGGCACAGGCTCAGGCTGGAGGCGGGAGGACTCGCCCCCGTGGTAAGTGGTTCTGGGTGGGGTAGAGGTAGGTGGGACATAAGGGACACTGATACTCGCCGTGAGGCGGGGACCAGGTCTGGGAGGGGTAGGGGTGGCCTGTGGTGCGGGTGGGGTGGGGGATCTGGCCACCCTAGCAGGGGAGGACAAGCTAGCACTCCTACGGCTAGTCTCACTAGGCTCAGTGCTGGATGCTAAACGTAAGCTCCTAGAGTTCCCGGAACTGGCCTCCTCCGGGTCCTCTTCCATGGACAAACTTCGTGATCTCGAGATCCTTACCTGTACACAAGTTAGCAAACATATAGTTCCTTCCATAATGTAAATCACAATTAATATACACATACTTATACAACTTTGTCACATAAAAATATTATCATATACTTACACATATGTTGCCGATTTTACCTATTAATGTTCCCCGTGACTTCCCCTGAATTCCCTCGTGCGGACAAGTCTGTTATTATGTTCCGGACCATAATAACTCACTTGTCCATCCTAGTTCATCCAGATCTCGTCACTGTAAATTATTAGTTGATATTCAGATCCTATAATACTTAAGCTACTGGTTATATTCTAGGTATCTTTTAAAGACATCCTAATTCTTTATAACCAATGGCTCTGATACCAAGTTCTGTAACACCCCGTCACCGCAGCGGAAACGTAAACGGGATGCAACAGACACGTCTGATATCAACAGCATTGCTTATAAAGAAAACACCACTACATTAATTCACATCATATTACATTGTTCCGAGTTTAGTTACCGTCTAGGCGTTAACACATAGGTTTTACTAACAGTACATTAACATATTTAATACAAAATGATCCCTAAGCTTCCACAAAAAGCACGCATCATCAAGCATGTAGCACTTATTCCAGTTTGGGAGTACCTAGAAAGCATGTAAACAAAACGGGTCAACAACGAATAGTTGGTGAGTTTCACTAATTTAAACAACTGTGACAAATCATTATAATAATCATATATTAGCGATGTAATTATACTTCTACGGACATCTGGGGACACTGTTAACCCAGTACAGTACCCATTCCGGGGGCAATGTTAACCCAGAAACACTTCTAGAGACCTCTGGGGACACTGTTAACCCAGTACAGTACCCATTCTGGGGGCAATGTTAACCCAGAAACACTTCTAGGGACATCTGGGGGCACTGTTATCCCAGTACTATACCCATTCCGTACGATTCCCGTACAATCAAATATTTATAAATACACGCAATTCCATGTGTTCAGTATGTACTTAAACATTTCAATAATAACATGCCTTCCGCCCCGGGAAAATATTTAAAAACAATTCAGAAAAAAAAGGGGCTCGTGAAACTCACCTTATCGCAAGTAATTAGGTAACACAATACGTCAGCTACTAGTCCGGATCTGAAATACGATCCCTAAGTTCGTTACTATACAATCACTATTAATATAACTTTAACCGTGTTAACCGGTGCGTCTGGGAACCCTGTTAACCCCGTACTGTACTCGTTCCGGGGGTAATGTTAACCCAGAAACACTTCTCCGGACTCAGATTGTGATATCGTTTAGAGTTCACTAGTCAAAATTACTATTAGTCGTTTTTCCCGTTTTGCGTGCCTAGCACGGTTATCCGCTTTTACGTTTCAAAAATGAGTTTGGTCAAACACGACCCGAAAATAGTTGTTGACTGATAATTTAATTATAGTTGTGAATTTAGAGCTTGGTTTAGACGCCCCGTTTGGCCGCGGGACCCGTTTCCGTCTTTAGTGTACCGGAAACTGTTAAATCGGATAAAAATTACTCAAATCATCCGAATTATTTTCGGATGATTCATTTTTACTTGTTTAACTCAATTATATGAAAATAGTTCATTTTTAAGGTTTTTATACACCAGTCAGCTCGCTTATGCGAACTTTACCGGTTTACGCGTTTTAAGCTTTAAAAGTTTGTTTTTGCACCAATAATTATCCGTTTAATCCCGGATCTTGAAATTTTGCACAAATCACTTTTTGACAGTGGGAAATTTTATAAAAATATTACCAGAATTAATTTTTATATTTAAAATTTATTTATCTATTTTTAAACATCATTAAAACACTAAATATGTCGTAAATACCAAACGATCTTAGAAAAATCCCAAATTTATCCTGGATGACCCCTGCCATCCACATAGTCCCCTGTAATTTTTCCAGAACTAAAATCTTCTTTTACATGCCATTTTCACTAAACCGAGCTAGAAAACCCTAGACCTCGTTTAACCGAAAAGCCTACTTAGACTTCTCCAACGGACCTAAAATTTTGTGTGTGACTTTTACATGTTATAAAAAGCTTATCTGGAATTTTCCAGAATTTTTCATGATATTTAACTATTTTTCACCATTTTTGGCCAAAACCGAGCATTAAATTCACCAAATATTCATCATTTGTCCAAAAATTCACAGAACTCATATTTTCATATATCTAACACCTCTGTAAAATTTCATAACCTAACTCTAAACGTGTCACAATCTGTCCAAAACACAAACATCACACAAAAACCGAACTACCTTGTGTTTCTAGCTTCAAACCGCAAGGATCTCGCTTTCTAGCCTTTGCTAACAATTAGATACAACACCTACAAGCACAATAACACCACACCAAGCAAGTTACACCCACAATCAAGCCATTTCTTTCATGGTTTCGGTTATGATATAAAAACAAAGATTTAACCGTAAAAATTCGTTTTTGGTTCGTTTAACTCCTTTCTTGGACCAAGATCCCTTGTATAACCCGTATACATCACTTGATCATGCAAGAATCGGTTCCATCTCGGGTTTTCACCCTTTTTCACTTGGAAACCTCATTTTCTTGCAAGAAAACTCAAGAAACGAAGATGAACACGTGAATAACTCAATCTTTACCTCGTTGTTCTTGCTACAATTCTCGGTTTTTAGCTCAAGAGGTTGAGAGGAAATGAAGATTGTTGAGTTGTGTTGGTAAAAAAAAATAATAAGGAAAGGGGTTGTATCCCCTTTATCCGATCGGCGTCAAGGAGAGGGTGGGGTGGGACCCACCTCTCCATTCTTGGCCATTCATTTGGATTTCAGGAATCTGGATAACGTTTTGGATAATCTGGTTCAGTTCATTTTTCGTTTAAATGTTTAATTCGGCTTAAAACTAGGCTAAAACGGTCGTTTTCGGCTTAAAAAATGAAATTTATATAAAACCAATTTAAAAACTTCAAAAACTTAACCCATGACTTTCATTAACTTAAAACATCATATTATTAATAATTGCGCATCTTTTTCGGCTTGATCGATCGTCTCTTGCTTGGTTTGGTATTAAAGGTTTCGTTTAACGTACCGACGTACCATTAATCGAAATTTCTTTTTCTGTGCTTTAATTCACTTATCCCGAAGCTTTAACACTTCGTAAACCTCACTAAATATTATGTATCTCGTCTATAATGTATCCTCGATTCGTTCGGGCTTCAATAACCGTTAATCGGTTATTCGTATTTCCAATACGATTAACAGTATAATCGAGTATAATCCGTAATGTGAATCTTACATACTCGTATAAACGCATTATAATTCATATATTCATTATCAAGTAACACATAAATAGTATATACCAGCTAGGGTATACCTGAATTTGCCGGAATCGTTACATTCTCCCCCCGTAAAAGAAATTTCGTCCTCGAAATTTTACGCGTCGACTACTTCCTTTTGAGGAAATAGATAGGGGCATTTCTTCCGGAATTCGTCCTTTCGTTCCCATGTATATTCTGGGCCTCGTTGCGAATTCCATCTAACTTTGACCAACGAAATCTTATTGTGTCTAAGTTGCTTGATTTTCCCGTCTACTATTTCTATGGGTTCTTCTACGAAATTGAGCTTATCACTTATTTGGACACCCTCTAAAGGTAACACTGATGTCTCATCCGCCAGACATCTTTTCAAGTTCGATACGTGAAACACGTTGTGAACTGCACTCAGTTCATCGGGTAGTTCTAATCGGTATGCTACGAGACCGATTTTTGCAGTAATATTGAATGGTCCAATATATCTAGGGGCTAACTTCCCCGCCTTTCCAAATCTGACTACACCCTTCCAAAGTGATACTTTCAAATACACTTTATCACCTTTCTCAAACGACAACGGTTTTCTACGGGTATCGGCATAACTCTTCTGCCGATCCCGCGCGGCCTTCAGATTGTTCCTAATTTCAAGGATTTTGCTGGTCGTTTCCTGGACCAGGTCTGATCTAATAATCTGAGTGTCGCCCACTTCAGTCCAACAGAGTGGTGATCGGCACTTCCGAACATACAATGCTTCGAAAGGCGCTGCCTTTATACTGCTATGGTAACTGTTATTATAGGAAAATTCAACGAGTGGGAGATGTTGATCCCAATTTCCCTTAAAATCCAGTACGCATGCACGAAGCAAATCCTCCAGAGTTTGGATGGTCCTCTCAGGCTGACCATCGGTCTGAGGGTGGTAAGCTGTGCTTAGATCAATACGCGTTCCCAGCGCTTCTTGCACAGCTTGCCAAAGATTGGAGGTGAAATGGCTATCCCGATCGGAGATGATTGAGATGGGTATCCCATGACGGGACACAATTTCATTTATATAAATCTGCGCAAGTCTCTCAGTGTTATAATTATTCCTAATCGGGATAAAATGTGCCGATTTGGTTAATCGATCCACGATTACCCAAATTGCATCATGTCCTCGGGACGTCTTAGGGAAATGTGTCACAAAATCCATCGTGATTTGCTCCCACTTCCACTCGGGAATTTCCGGTTGTTGTAACATCCCCGAGGGTTTCTGGTGCTCCGCCTTAACTCTCGCACAAGTCGTACACTTACCGACATACGATGCTATATCCATTTTCATACCCGGCCACCAGTAGAACTCCTTCACATCCTTGTACATCTTATCCGATCCCGGATGTATGGAATATTTCGATCTATGCGCTTCGTCCATGATTAATTCACGAAGGTCATGGAGGGTCGGGATCCAAATCCGATTTTTGAAATAGAGAATTTCGTCCACGCGCTGTTCGAAATTCTTCTCATTGCCGTAAAGTCCCTCCTTTTCCAATTGTTCTTCTTTCAACGCCTCGCGTTGAGCGACTCGAATCAGGTCTGAAAGGTTCGACTGGACTATCATCCCCAGTGCTCGCACTCGCAATGGCTTAACCCGATCTTTCCTACTCAAGGCATCGGCTACGACGTTAGCCTTGCCGGGGTGATAACGGATGTCACAGTCATAATCGCTTAACAACTCGACCCATCTTCGTTGCCTCATATTCAGTTCTTTCTGATCGAATATGTGCTACAAACTTTTATGATCGGTGAAGATGGTGCACTTCGTACCGTAGACATAATGTCTTCAGATTTTAAGTGCGAAGATAACCGCTCACAGTTCTAAATCGTGAGTAGTGTAATTTTTCTCGTGTACTTTCAACTGTCGGGACGCATAGGCTATAACCTTATTATTCTGCATCAACACGCATCCTAACCCTCTACGCGATGCGTCACAATACGCGACAAAACCATCGTCTCCATCAGGGAGACTTAAAATCGGCGCTTGGCACAATTTTTGTTTTAGCGTTTGAAACGCCGTCTCCTGCTCTTCTCCCCATTCATACTTTCGATCCTTTTGAGTCAGGAGAGTTAAAGGTTGGGCGATGCTGGAAAAGTTCTCTATGAATCGACGATAATATCCAGCTAAGCCTAAGAATTGGCGGATTTCCTTTGGCGTTTTAGGCGCTTGCCAATTCTTAATTGCTTTAATCTTACTCGGATCAACGTGTATTCCTTGATGGTTTACAACGTGACCGAGGAATTGCACTTCTTGTAACCAGAAGTTACACTTGGAGAATTTTGCATACAACTTCTCCTGATTCGGAAGCTCTAAAATTATTCTTAAATGTTGCTCGTGCTCTTCTTTACTTTTCGAATAGATCAAAATATCGTCAATAAACACGATGACGAATTTGTCGAGATAGGGTTTACAGACTCGATTCATGAGGTCCATGAACACTGCCGGCGCATTTGTTAGCCCGAAAGGCATAACTAATAACTCGTAATGGCCGTAGCGAGTTCGGAATGCGGTTTTTGGGATATCTTCTTCCTGAATTCTAACCTGATGGTATCCCGATCTAAGATCGATTTTTGAGAAATAGCTCGCACCTTGCAGCTGGTCAAACAGGTCATCAATTCGGGGAAGAGGGTACCTATTTTTGATTGTTAACTTGTTTAACTCCCTGTAATCAATGCACATTCTAAGGCTCCCGTCCTTCTTTTTCACGAATAATACAGGTGCACCCCACGGGGAATGACTAGGACGTATAAATCCTTTATCCATCAATTCTTGCAACTGATTGGATAATTCTTGCATCTCGGACGGTGCAAGTCGGTAGGGTGCTTTAGCAACAGGGCCAGCTTGAGGTATTAAATCGGTTCTGAATTCGACCTGTCGGGTTGGCGGTAATCCAGGAAGTTCTTCTGGGAAAACTTGTGGAAATTCGCGTACCACCGGGATATCTTCCACCCGTTTCTCCTCCGAATCTATGGCCGTCAAGCTCGCTAGATACGCCACGCATCCCTGGCGTATATATTTTAACACCTTGAGGTGGGATATAAATGGTATCATTGTGCCTGACTTCTCTCCTTGCACTAACACCTCTTCGTCATCCGACACCCGGATCTTGACGATTTTCTTTTCACAGTTTATTTCCACTTTGTTACGTGCTAACCAATCCATTCCCACAATTACGTCAAAACTACCTAATTCTACCGGTAATAAGTCAATCAGGAAGGATTGATCGTTCAGAATAAAAGGGCAATTCCGAACTATCTGATTAACTATCATGGTTTTACCGTTAATGACTTCTACGGTATAAGGTTCTATGGTTTCACTAATTGGAAGGTTTGCTATCAATAGGAACTTAACGGAGACAAAACTTCTATCGGCGCCCGTATCAAATAATACAGAAGCGAAATGATCAGAGACGAGGAATGTACCTGTCACTACGCTGGGGTCCTGGCGTGCTTCATTCGCCCCCATCACAAATGCTCGGCCTCTCGCCGGATTGGACGACGATGCCTGACCCACGGTTTGCCTCCCAATTCCTCCCTGGTTCAGTTTCGGACAGTATCTCTTGAAGTGATCTGTGCTGCCGCATTCAAAGCAAGCACGGCTGGTGGTCATCGTTTGGTTTCCTTATTGGTTTTGTTGTCGGGCTGGTTGGGTCCAAAATGGCTGCGCACGGATAGGTTGCGGTTGTCGGTTCAGATTGTTCAGGTTTGTCCTACATCTCGGTGCGTAGTGCCCATCCCTGCCACACCGATGGCACACTACCCCCCTGCACTCGCCACCATGCTGGTAGCCGCATTTCCCACACTTAGGGAACGTCCCTTTCTGCGGTTCCTGCCTTCCGCCTGAAATAGTCATGGCGTAGTTCTGGGCAGCGGGCCTAGCACGTTTATGTTGCTGCCTCTCCTGGATCCTATTGTCATACATACCTCGTTTCCCCCCAGCAGACTCTCCTACCACCTTCAGTGTCCCACTCCTCACGAAATCGTATGTGACGATACCAGCTTGCGTCACCACGCCCTCAAACGTCTTGTCCCCCAGAGTTGACTATACTCCTTACTACTGGAGTTAGTCCCCATATATAACGCTAAACCCTCTTTGATTCTGGGGTGACTAACCATGGCACCAATCGCGACAATTCATTAAATCGGTTCGTATAACCCATGTGGTCTGCCCCCTGCATCTCTAGGTTCCACAGCTCGTTTTCTAACTTCTGCATTTCGTTTTTCGGGCAGAAATGTTCCAGAACAAGGGCCTTGAGCTCTGCCCAGGTCATGCGGTTTGTCGCTGCCTGACTGCGAGTTTGCACTATTGTGTTCCACCATGTCAAGGCATGGTCCGTGAACGTGCAGGTAGCATACTTAACAACGTAGTCCTCAAGGCAGTTACTGATGTTCACAACCGACTCTATTTTCTCAATCCACTTAACCAACCCATTGGGTCCCTCAGACCCGCTAAATTCTAGGGGCTTGCACAACATGAAATCTTTAATTGAACATCCCTTTGTTGCAGGAGTCGGTTCAGTGCGGTTCGTTTCAACACTAGGTATAGGGCCATTACTGTCTGTAACGACCACCCTAGGCGGTGCGTCATTACTCGGAATCGGGTTATCGTTCGGTGGAGGATTAACATTTTGTTCCCCATCATTATTGGTGGTCGTTTGATTGCTCGCAGGGCCTGGATTGGTCGTATTGTTAATACTGGCGGCGATGCGCGATACTATATCCGGTATCGCCGCCTCTAACTGCCGAGCAATCAGACTACTCACATCCACTTCTGACATTTGAGCTGACCGTTTTGGTGCCATTCTACACAACGTTAAGAAAATACATATAATTAATACAATTTCCAATTTCAATACACAACACATATTCCATTCATTAATAAACATTAGTACATATTACATAAGCATCAGTACACATTTCATAAACATCAGCCCATAGATCAAGTTTTCACACATCGGTCCTACATCGGCATCATTTCGACATAACCCGCTATGGGTCAGTGCTTGAATGATACACCAAAAGTATCTACAATGATATTCCCAAAAAAGAGACCCCCTATGGGCTAGTAGCTGTACTATAACTACCCAAGATTCACTCTATGTTAGCATCGCCACTAACTGCTTACACAGAGTATCAAAAAGCGGACCCTGACTACTACCACCCTAACATGACTAAACATGGTGGTATACCAACCACACCAACACTGCCACCATCACCACCAACACGGCCATCAATCCCCGAATCCGCGCCTCCATCCGGTCAATCATCCACTGGGAGTATGCGCCCTCCCTCCTCAGCAGGCCAATCGCGTACTGGCTGTCCAGTACGCAGTCCGCCAAGTGATTCCTCCTCTGGATGCCCACCGTCAAGGCGATGGTGTGCTCAACCACCTGCTCGTGGAGCACTCGGAGCCATGCAGCCTCGGAGGAGGGACGCTCATCCCTCTCCAGCCTAGGGGTACCCCACACGGGTGGAGGCACAGGCTCAGGCTGGAGGCGGGAGGACTCGCCCCCGTGGTAAGTGGGTCTGGGTGGGGTAGAGGTAGGTGGGACATAAGGGACACTGATACTCGCCGTGAGGCGGGGACCAGGTCTGGGAGGGGTAGGGGTGGCCTGTGGTGCGGGTGGGGTGGGGGATCTGGCAACCCTAGCAGGGGAGGACAAGCTAGCACTCCTACGGCTAGTCTCACTAGGCTTAGTGCTGGATGCTAAACGTAAGCTCCTAGAGTTCCCGGAACTGGCCTCCTCCGGGTCCTCTTCCATGGACAAACTTCGTGATCTCGACATCCTTACCTGTACACTAGTTAGCAAACATATAGTTCCTTCCATAATGTAAATCACAATTAATATACACATACTTATACAACTTTGTCACATAAAAATATTATCATATACTTACACATATGTTGCCGATTTTACCTATTAATGTTCCCCGTGACTTCCCCTGAATTCCCTCGTGCCGACAAGTCTGTTATTATGTTCCGGACCATAATAACTCACTTGTCCATCCAAGTTCATCCAGATCTCGTCACTGTAAATTATTAGTTGATATTCAGATCCTATAATACTTGATCTACTGGTTATATTTTAGGTATCTTTTAAAGACATCTTAATTCTTTATAACCAATGGCTCTGATACCAAGTTCTGTAACACCCCGTAACCGCAGCGGAAACGTAAACGGGATGCAACAGACACGTCTGATATCAACAGCATTGCTTATAAAGAAAACACCACTACATTAATTCACATCATATTACATTGTTCCGAGTTTAGTTACCGTCTAGGCGTTAACACATAGGTTTACTAACAGTACATTAACATATTTAATACAAAATGATCCCTAAGCTTCCACAAAAAGCACGCATCATCAAGCATGTAACACTTATTCCAGTTTGGGAGTACCTAGAAAGCATGTAAAGAAAACGGGTCAACAACGAATAGTTGGTGAGTTTCACTAATTTAAACAACTGTGACAAATCATTATAATAATCATATATTAGCGATGTAATTATACTTCTACGGACATCTGGGGACACTGTTAACCCAGTACAGTACCCATTCCGGGGGCAATGTTAACCCAGAAACACTTCTAGAGACCTCTGGGGACACTGTTAACCCAGTACAGTACCCATTCCGGGGGCAATGTTAACCCAGAAACACTTCTAGGGACATCTGGGGGCACTGTTATCCCAGTACTGTACCCATTCCGTACGATTCCCGTACAATCAAATATTTATAAATACATGCAATTCCATGTGTTCAGTATGTACTTAAACATTTCAATAATAACATGCTTTCCGCCCCGGGAAAATATTTAAAAACAATTCAGAAAAAAAAGGGGCTCGTGAAACTCACCTTATCGCAAGTAATTAGGTAACACAATACGCCAGCTACTAGTCCGGATTTGTAATACGATCCCTAAGTTCGTTACTATACAATCACTATTAATATAACTTTAACCGTGTTAACCGGTGCGTCTGGGAACCCTGTTAACCCCGTACTGTACTCGTTCCAGGGGTAATGTTAACCCAGAAACACTTCTCCGGAATCATATTGTGATATCTTTTAGAGTTCACTAGTCAAAATTACTATTAGTCGTTTTTCCCGTTTTGCGTGCCTAGCACGGTTATCCGTTTTTACGTTTCAAAAATGAGTTTGGTCAAACACGACCCGAAAATAGTTGTTGACTGATAATTTAATTATAGTTGTGAATTTAGAGCTTGGTTTAGACGCCCCGTTTGGCCGCGGGACCCGTTTCCGTCTTTAGTGTACCGGAAACTGTTAAATCGGATAAAAATTACTCAAATCATCCGAATTATTTTCGGATGATTCATTTTTACTTGTTTAACTCAATTATATGAAAATAGTTCATTTTTAAGGTTTTTATACACCAGTCAGCTCGCTTATGCGAACTTTACCGGTTTACGCGTTTTAAGCTTTAAAAGTTTGTTTTTGCACCAATAATTATCCGTTTAATCCCGGATCTTGAAATTTTGCACAAATCACTTTTTGACAGTGGGAAATTTTATAAAAATATTACCAGAATTAATTTTTATATTTAAAATTTAATTATCTATTTTTAAACATCATTAAAACACTAAATATGTCGTAAATACCAAACGATCTTAGAAAAATCCCAAATTTATCCTGGATGACCCCTGCCATGCACATAGTCCCCTGTAATTTTTCCAGAACTAAAATCTTCTTTTACATGCCATTTTCACTAAACCGAGCTAGAAAACCCTAGACCTCGTTTAACCGAAAAGCCTACTTAGACTTCTCCAACGGACCTAAAATTTTGTGTGTGACTTTTACATGTTATAAAAAGCTTATCTGGAATTTTCCAGAATTTTTCATGATATTTAACTATTTTTCACCATTTTTGGCCAAAACCGAGCATTAAATTCACCAAATATTCATCATTTGTCCAAAAATTCACAGAACTCATATTTTCATATATCTAACACCTCTGTAAAATTTCATAACCTAACTCTAAACGTGTCACAATCTGTCCAAAACACAAACATCACACAAAAACCGAACTACCTTGTGTTTCTAGCTTCAAACCGCAAGGATCTCGCTTTCTAGCCTTTGCTAACAATTAGATACAACACCTACAAGCACAATAACACCACACCAAGCAAGTTACACCCACAATCAAGCCATTTCTTTCATGGTTTCGGTTATGATATAAAAACAAAGATTTAACCGTAAAAATTCGTTTTTGGTTCGTTTAACTCCTTTCTTGGACCAAGATCCCTTGTATAACCCGTATACATCACTTGATCATGCAAGAATCGGTTCCATCTCGGGTTTTCACCCTTTTTCACTTGGAAACCTCATTTTCTTGCAAGAAAACTCAAGAAACGAAGATGAACACGTGAATAACTCAATCTTTACCTCGTTGTTCTTGCTACAATTCTCGGTTTTTAGCTCAAGAGGTTGAGAGGAAATGAAGATTGTTGAGTTGTGTTGGTAAAAAAAATAATAAGGAAAGGGGTTGTATCCCCTTTATCCGATCAGAGTCAAGGAGAGGGTGGGGTGGGACCCACCTCTCCATTCTTGGCCATTCATTTGGATTTCAGGAATCTGGATAACGTTTTGGATAATCTGGTTCAGTTTGTTTTTCGGTTAAATGTTTAATTCGGCTTAAAACTAGGCTAAAACGGTCGTTTTCGGCTTAAAAAATGAAATTTATATAAAACCAATTTAAAAACTTCAAAAACTTAACCCATGACTTTCATTAACTTAAAACATCATATTATTAATAATTGCGCATCTTTTTCGGCTTGATCGATCGTCTCTTGCTTGGTTTGGTATTAAAGGTTTCGTTTAACGTACCGACGTACCATTAATCGAAATTTCTTTTTCTGTGCTTTAATTCACTTATCCCGAAGCTTTAACACTTCGTAAACCTCACTAAATATTATGTATCTCGTCTATAATGTATCCCTGATTCGTTTGGGCTTCAATAACCGTTAATCGGTTAATCGTATTTCCAATACGATTAACTGTATAATCGAGTATAATCCGTAATGTGAATCATACATACTCGTATAAACGCATTATAATTCATATATTCATTATCAAGTAACACATAAATAGTATATACCGGCTAGGGTATACCTGAATTTGCCGGAATCGTTACAGATAACTAGTATGTGTTTGAATGGAATTGGGAATTGGATTGGATTGAGGTTGATTTTGATTTGGATATGAAATCGTCAGAAACATGGAATTGCATTTGGTTCAATTGGATTCGGAATTGGTTAAATTAATACACAAGATGTTGCGATTTGGATTTGCGTAGAGTGTATGAGTATTTTGAGATATTAGGTGAACGATTTGGTGATATATTGAGTGTGTATTACGGATTTGGGTTGATTGTGTATGTTCATCGTATTTCTAGAAATCTAGAAATTTATGATGAAGATTTGAAGATCTTCATCATCTAGTTGAAGATTCATTATAATCTTCAATTCTTCATCTTAATTCGTTATACAATCTAATTCGTTTTACTTAGTTCGTCAGTCACGTGGTCTGATTCGCTAACTATAGTTGATTCGTTATCAATTGTAGCTACTTCGTATTCCTTGATTCGTCACCTTGAATCATTGATTCGTTACTTTTATTCATTAAGATTGAATCATTGGTTCGTTACTTTGATTCGTTATTATCAGTTCTAATTCGTCAATCTTATTCTTAGGAATGATTCGTCAACTTGACTTGATTCGTTGATTCAGTTTGTTAGTGCTTCGTTACCAATTCGTCATAAGCTAATTCGTTACCTAATTCGTTACTGTTTCTTGTTCGTTACTCAGATAACAATCAATTCGTACAAATTGATTCGTTATTTTTAGTCTGTTACAACTATTGTTCCCAGTTCTTTAACATATTTTCATTTTTAGTCCTTGAAGTTTGATTGTTACTTATCAAGATGGATGGTTTGTATGCATTATCTTCTCAAAACGTACTCATACAGCAAATGTTACAATTGGACAATGAAATTGGATCTCATTCCAAGTGTCCTCGACTGATGAAATTTAGTGACTTCGCTAAATGGGAACCTCATTTTCGTGCTCATCTGGGTTCAGTTCATCCAGATTGTTCCTATTGTCTTGATGAAGTGTATACTGTACCGATGATTGGAGATGGAACAATTGGATTCACTCCTAAAGTTATTTCACAATATTCTCAAGAGGAGAAAAAGGATTTAGAGATTGAAACAAAAGCTTATTTGACTCTTACTATGGCTTTACCAGATACTATCTTTCATCAAGTGGATAGCATCAAGATTAGTGCATTTTTGTTTCAACACATCCGAATGAGAAGTGTGGGTAATACTGCGGAAAGTAAGAAAGTAATGTTAAAATTTCAATTCAGAAACTTTAACTTACTCAAAGGTGAGACCGTTGAAAAAATGACATCTTGTTTCAATCATTTGATTGCCGAGATGGACAAATTAAAGATTGAACCTTTGGAATAAGATAAGTTAGATACGATTAAATGTGCTTTACCGAGTTCATACTCAACATTCTTAATGGTGTTGAAAGAGAATAATTATTTCAGTAATAAAGATTTGACTGCTTATGAGTTTATGCAAAAGATTGAAGCTCGGGAATATGATCTAAGGTGTCAAAGTCATCTAAGGAAAGTCAAGATCCAGCCTTTTATGGTGGAAGTATGCCTTTGAGTTCAACAATATCTCCGATCACTACATTTCTCACTCAGAATGCAAGTGAAAATGCTACAACAATTTATAGTGATCCACGTGCATGCTTTTTAACTGCTGGAAGCTTTGGGTCATCTGGTGCTTCTAGTTCATCTGGAAGTTCTGGAACTTCGGCTACAGCAAATCAATTCTCAGCACCACCGAATGTGAACATGAAGGAGGCTGAACAAAATTTTGCCTTTTTGTCTGCCTTCATGACTTCTTATGGGAATCTGGTTGGTAGTAAAATTGCAACGAGTGAGTTGAATGATGAGGATTATGACCAAATTGATCCTGATGAGTTAGAACTCATGGATTTAAAATGGAATATGGCAACGATTGTCAAAAAGGTGAAAAAGTTTATGCAAAGGACTGGCAAAGATGTTCCGTCAATAAACAAGAAGGTTGGGTCCGATAAACTGAAAGTTAAATGTTTTAATTGTCAAGAGTTTGAACATTTTGCAAAAGAATGTGACAAACCGAAGAAGGAATACACTGGTCCACGAAGTCAAGATCGTAATTCTTCTGTGAAACGGGGTAATGATGTTGATACGTCTTATGAAAAGAAATCACCTTCCTGTGGAACACAAGCATTGCTGACTGCTGATGGAACTGATTGGTCACAAAGGTTGCTATGAAATGAAAATCAAGCAAACTTAGCCATGTTCGAATCAACTGAGAATTTCCAAGAAGCAAGTGGGAGTGAGCTATCTTCTGAAAAAGATACTAAATCCTATTGTGATGACTCATGAGAGATGTTGCCAACTACTTTTTCCTGCATGGCCAAAATTAACGAAGTTAGTTCTTCTGTTCCTTGTGTTGATTGTGATAAAAACAAGCCTAAGTTAGAATCATTGAAAAATCATAATTATTGTTTAGTAAGAGAAATTGATTCACTTAAGGATACTTATAGACAATCTTTAGAATCTCAAATAAGATCTAGGGAGAAAATTGAAGCATTGTCTGTAAGTGATCATGACCTTAAGGCTGAATTGTCAGTAAAAATGACAATCAATGATCAAAAATTTCAGGAAATCTTGAAACATCGTTCTAAGATAACTGAGCTTGAGAACGAAGTTCTTGAGTTGAAAAATAAGTTGGGAAAATTTAGAAATTCATCATTTTTACTAAATGAGATAATCGAAGTATCTAGTAAGCAAAAAGATTCTAAAAAGGGCGTAGGTTTTGTTGAAGTACCACCACCATTTTATAATGATTATACAGCAAATATTTTTGCTAGAAAAGAAGAAGAATTGATTGTGAATGAACCTATTGTTTATGAAAAACTAAATCAGTAATATATGATAATGTTAAAGTCCAATCATCAACTCAAAAACATCATGTTGAAAGCAACAAAGTTTTTGTTGAAAATGTTGAGAAAGTTATCATCGAAGATGTGTTTGAACCAGAAGCAATACACAAAAACAAGAACATTCCAAGTTCAAATCACATTTTATGTGAACCTCATGAAATGGAGGAGGCTGTATATGGTTCACACACATCTCAAGTGAAAATAGAGGAACAAGTTAACCGGTGAAGGCCAAGAAATCAGAAAAACCTAAAATTCCTGATAAGGATTTGATGCGTTTTATCAATCCTGCTGCTCTTAAGCCATCAACTGGTCGTGTGTTTAAGCTTAAAGGAATAATCACTATGTTCACTGAGAAAGACATTCCACTCGATATCATCAAACCTGAATTGATTGAAAGTGTCTTTCACAATGAAACTTCTAAGGTACAAGACCTTGAAGACAAGTTTGTGAAATATAAGACATCAAAAGTGGTAGATCCATTGATAAAAGCGAAAAGTTTGATAAAATATGCTAAAAATGTTCAGTTTGTAAAGTCAAATGGAACTGATTCCTTACAAAGCTTTTCAAATAGTTCAAATTTGGATTTTTTATATGAAACGTAAATCTATGACTTTTGATGACTTGGATAAGGGTCCAATTGTTGGAGTTTATCATCAATCTTCAACTGCACATGTTTCTGCTAAATCATCACATGAACTTGTTGACATGAGAACTTGCTTTCTCTATGGTGAACACGTTCAATTTGTTAGAAAATGTGGTTTGATGAAAGCTCAACGTCTTCATCCTTTTATCAAGGAACAATCCAAACCTGTTCCTTTGATCAAAGAGATTTTGAAACGACCGACGTCGTTTGATGATGAAACTCACATTATGTTTTCTGATGCAAATCCGCAAAAGGTGATTCATGTTAATGAGAACGTAAGTTATGTTAAGCCCAAATTTGTACCCACTAAACCGATTTTCAAAAATGTGAACGCGAATATTGTTCAAGCTGCTTACTTACGATGAAAGTTGAAAAGACCGGTGACATACTCACAAGTGGCTAAACAGCATTCAGATTCACTTAATGTTAAACTTCCAAGAGAAACTCGAGAGGTTCCCAAGACTGAGGCCTGGGCTGCCTTTTTGAACTAATCATTTTCTTTTCATGTGTAGGGTTCATCCAAGACTATTTCTGGTGAGAACTGGATAATGGACAGTGGATGTTCTCGTCATATTACTGGCAATCTTGATCTCTGAACAAATGTTAGAAATATTCAATGAGGGTATGTTGCTTTTGCTGGAAATTCTGGGTGTATGATAACACAAGAAGGTGAAGTTTCGAATGGGCATATCACGTTTGAGAAAGTCAGCTATTGTGATAAGGTTGATCATAATTTATTAAGTGTATCACAAATTTGTGATAAGAAATACACTACCGTATTTAATGATAAAGAATGTCTGATTCTGAAAAGAGGATACGTCATTCCCGAGGACATGGTTGTCATGCGATCCCCTCGATCGAATAATATTTATGTGTTAAGCATGTCTTCTAAAGCATCAACTTATGTGGAAACGTGTTTTGTTTCTAAGGCAACTGAAAAGGACACGATTCTCTGGCATAGAAGGATGGGTCATATTCATGTTAGGAAGATGAATTATTTAATGGCTAATGACTTGGTCGAAAGTGTTTCCTTGAAACATTTTAAATTATCTGACCACTGTGTTGCTTGCAAAAAGGGCAAACAGAAAAAGAAGTCATACCCATCTAAGCTAATCAATAAGATCGAATCACTATACAAACTGAAAGTAAGACGTATTCGAAGTGATAATGGTACGGAGTTTAGAAACAACGTGTTGGATTTCTTTTGTGTTAAAAAGGGAATTCATCGAGAATATAGTACTCCTTACGTACCACAACAGAATGGGGTAGCTGAAAGGAAAAACAGAACATTGATTGAGGCAGCAAGAACTATGCATGCAGATTCTAAGCTTCATGTTCAATTTTAGAACGAGGCTGTGAATACTTCTTGCTATACGCTCAATCGTGTTTTGACTATGAAGAAGCTTCAAAAGACGAGTTATGAGCTTCTGAACAAGAGAAAACCTAATTTGAAGTACTTGGAACCATTTGGTTGTCCTTGTACTATGTTGAAGAAAGATGCGGGAAAATTTGAAGAAAAAGCTATTGAAGGTTATTTTTTGGGTTACGCATCACCTAAGAAGAGAGTACTTAACTTTACCTCGGGTTGTGTAAAGGAATGGTATCATGTTGATTGTCAACGGTACACCACTCCTTCCTAAGGAAAAGGTCCTGATTGGATGTTTGATTACGAGAGTTTATTTAATTCTTTTACTCAAATGGAAGATCAACCTGATGAAGATTTGGTTCATGCGTATTTAGAAGATCAATTCTTACTTCCAAGATCTTCTGGGTCTGTTTATGTTGATTCTTCACAAGATGATCTTCCTGATATATCTGATGTGATTTTGATTTCATCTGATGATGGTCATTTTGTTGATTCTTCCTCGGCCCCATTCCCTGAAACACATGAGATTGGTGAATCGTCTCATGAAGCTGAGGAGAGTCTTACTAATTTAACAGACAATGTTGTTGTCCCTGAGAATCCCACTCTTAGGATTCATAATTATCATCCAAAGGAAAACATCATTGGAGAACTTGATGTGGGTGTGCAAACACGTCATCAAGTTTCTTCTTCAAGTGACAATAATGTGTTGTGTGCTTATGCGGATCTACATTCCTCTGGAATCGTAAATCTGGCCAAATATACTTGCTTCCTATCCCAAGTAGAGCTAACGACGAATCGTATGGCACTTGAAGATCCTTCTTGGGTTGAAGCTATGCAAGAAGAATTGCAACAGTTTAACCGACTAGGTGTATGGGATCTTATCGATAAACCTGCTAGAGTTAAGAAGCCTATTCCGACTAAGTGGGTATTTAAATGTAAAAAGGACGATTGCGGAGTGATCGTGAGAAACAAAGCACGGCTAGTGGTGCAAGGTTTCCATCAGCAAGAGGGTATAGACTACACTAAGGTATATGCTCTGGTTGCAAGATTGGAAACTATACGAATCTTTCTGGCTTATGCGGCTTACAAGAATATTAAAGTCTATCAAATGGATGTGAAAAGTGCTTTTCTTAATGGCAAATTACACGAGGAAGTGTTTTTTTTACAACCTCCTGGCTTTGAGAACCTAATTATCCGGACCGAGTTTACCGCTTAAACAAGGCCCTGTACGGTCTACATCAAGCCCCGAGAGCTTAGTATGGCACGCTTGCCGACCATCTGACTGATAATGGCTTCAAGCGAGGGACTGTCGACTGCACGTTATTTTATAAGAATATTGGTGATGATCTTCTCCTCGTTCAGATATATGTCGACGACATTATATTTGGGTCAACAAACGACAAGTTAGGTAAGGAATTCGAGAAGTCAATGCAAACAAAGTTTGAAATGAGCTCGATGGGAGAGATGAGCTCGATGTGAACCATGTCTTGAGCCGATTCAATATAACTGCCAGAAAAATTCCTTCAACTCCTCTCCCTATGGGTCACAATTTATCACCGGATGAATTGGAGGACATCGTCGATCCTACCCTTTATAGACCTATGATTGGTTCCTTAATGTATCTTACTGCTTCTCGACCTGACATAATGTTTGCAGTTTGTTTATGTGCTAGGTACCAAGCTAGTCCCCGAGTGACTCACCTGGCAGTGGTCAAGCGTATTCTTCAATATCTGAGGGGCAATCCTGGCATCGGGTTATGGTACCCCAAGGACGATAATTTAGAACTCACCGCATTTTCTGACTTAGACTATGGAGGGTGCAAGATTAATTTCAAATCGACTACAGCAGGGTGTCAATTCTTAGGAAGCCAGCTTGTTTCCTGGCAGTGTAAGAAGCAGACAATGGTCTCTACTTCAACCGCTGAGGCAGAATATGTGGCAGCCTCGAGTTGTTGTTCATAGTCTTATGGATCCAACAACATCTGTGCGAATACGGTTTGAAGGTTCTTAATACTCCAATTTTAATTGATAACTTTGTTGCCATTAGCATCACAAAAAATCCCGTACAACACTCTAAAATGAAACATATAGAAATTCGATATCATTTCATATGGGATTGTTTTGAAAAGAAATTAATTGATCTTGAGAAAGTACATACCGATTTTCAAAAAGCCAATCTATTTACCAAAGCATTTGACAAAACTCAATTTAATTTTTTGCTTGGTTTAAATGGATTAAAAACCCTTGCTGATATCCTGAAACAAGGATAATTATCTTTATTTTCGGTTTATTTTTCTTTTATTTTATTTTGATTTTGGATTTTAGGGGTGAAATAGAAAATACAAAAATATTGTGCTTTTAGTTTGTATAGATAAAATCCAAAAACATTGAAAATTTTGAAAAAGTCAAAAATATTATGTTTCTTGTTTAAAATACTTTGAAAATCCAAAAACATTGAAAATTTTGAAAAATAAAAAATATTGTGTTTTCGTATGTATAGAAAAATCCGAAAAACTAAAAATATTGTGATTTTTTTTTATTTTGAAAAAGACAAAAAGATTGTGTTTTATGTATGTAAAGAGAACATCCATAAAGATTTTTGCATACGATCGCTGAAAATTATGTCAATTACTCTTATTTGAAGAACATATACTTGTGTATGTTTGGTCCTGATATTTACTTGTAAATGTTCGAGATAGCCATTTACCTGACAATGGAAAGTAATTGGGGCGATTGTTATGCGTTTTACTTTATTATCTCACTGAAAATTATGTCAGTTATTTAAGTTTGTGGAACATGCTTGCATGTTTTGGTCCTGATATTCACTTGTGGAATGATAAGATAGCCATTAATCTATTGACTGAAAGTGACTGGGGCGATTGAATTTATTATTCGTACGCTCCTCAAAATTTTGAGTTTTGAAGAAAAAAGAGAAAATGATAGTACATTGATCATCTGGTCCCATATCCAGAAAGAAATAAGCTTAAAAGACTGAGTGCTTAATTGCATTGGTGCATTGATAGGTCTTAAACAAGCTGTTAGAGTAAAGTATGTGATATAAACATAAAGATATGCCAAATTAAAAGAGGTGTTAGTCTCTAACAAAAATCTCGGTAAGGATGGCAGAAATGTAATAGCCTGTCATACTCAAGCCTTATATTTGTTTTATCACCAAAAATAAAATAAAGCAAATAACAAGCGTTGAGGTTCTGGACATTGTGAGTCTTTATGCGGCTTAACCATCTAGGTATTCATATGCATGAATATTTCATTTTCTTTTAGAGCAAACCCAAAGTTATTAAACTTGATCACTGCTGTACCTTGTACAAATTTAAACTACTGACTTGATCAAAATCCATTGTTAGTCATACATTTGTTCTTTCCTTGCGCGTGTCTCAATACCAGTAAGAAACGGACCCTAGGGAATACAATGTATAAAACCCGACATATGGACTCGTGCATACTCACTCACAGTAAAGGAAACTTAATTCATTGCTCAAAAATTTCTATAAATTCAAATTTTGATCAACAATATAATGGTTTAAGTCAAGTTGGGGTGATATGGTAAAAATCAAATTAAGCTTGAACCAAGATTAGAGGCTGATAGTTTCTGATATTCTGTGGTCTAATTGAACATTTAATCATATTACAGAAACGCTTGAAAGTTTGTTATAATATATAAGTGACAACAATATCAATGACCGACTTAACGCCAGTCATAATATCTCTGCTTAAACTCGTCAAAAATCCAAAAATATGTACTTCTTTTGAGAAATATACAAAAACATAAAAATATGTATTAGATCATCGGGATACGGGATTTCGTTGATTAACTTATTACTTTAAATATTCTTTTATTTAATTGATTTATTTATTCAATTTAAAATTAAATAAGTCTAATTCGTTATTTATGAATAACGAATTGAAGTCATTTATAACGAATTACAATTCAATTCGTTAACCTAATTCGCTTCCGCCACTCTGTAATGAATGACCTCTAATTCGTTATATATAATGTAACGAATCAAGCACGAATTGATTCTAATTCGTTATTTTGTTTTATTGATTCGTGTGAAACGTGTATTTAAATATGATAACGAATCAGTTGATTCGTTATTCCAAATTTGAACGAATTAAACGATTCGTTGTATGGGAAACTGTGTCAAGTTGTGATTTATAGGGATTCGAAAACCCAGTCATCTCCTATTCACTTTCCTTCTCACTTAAGAAAAGAAACTCTGCCAAAATATTCTGAAAATTCCGACCTTCACGAAACGTTGTTTTGATCATCAATTCTGAATCGTTAGGTAAAGGTGATTACTGTGTAATGTTTTTTGTCAAATTTAATGAACATTTTAGGGGTTAATTAATCGATTTCTCTATCAGTTTTAAGTTATATATAAAACCTATGATTAACCTAATTTATATCATGATTTGGTGCAGATGGACGATGTGAATCGGTTTGCGATGTGTTTCCGAGATCCTTGTGATCATCTGTTCGGATTTACACCGTCAATCATGTGCGAATTGCATTCATATTGCAATTTTAACTCTTGCAGTTCTTGCCAATTTTGACTTGGAATTTAATTAGTCAAACATTAAGCCTATTAAGGGCCATTCGTTATGATGTGACGAATTGAAACTAATTCGTGTCCAATTAGTTACACAGATCACACGAATTAGGATGTTCATCATAATTGTTAATGAATCAAGCTTTAATTCGTTATTCATTCACTCCTGATTCATTAAACATAATTCGTAATATTCACTTGATAACGAAATAGCCAATTCGTCATAACGAATCAACATTTCGTTATAACGAATCAGACTATTTAACGAATGACATTATAAATTATTATATATTAATATTTTAATTGTTAAAAATTTTAAAATTATATTAATATTATTTATTGATCGTTTTACCAAATCTCGGGGTTATTTATTATCAGTTATGGCTGACAATATGGATCAAGATCCTCCTGCTGCTGAGCCACAACAACAACAACAACAAGAACAAGATCTTCCATTACTCACATACGACAAAAGGCATAACATGTGTGCTTTTATGGTAATAACTTTGCTGACGAGGATATCTTTGGGGAGATGTTGGCTTTCATCCGTCGTTCACGTATCCACTATGCTGTCACAGCAAATCCAGAGGTTCGGTTCAGCATTATCCGTCAATTCTGGAATACTGTTCGTTTTGTGGAAACGGAAAATCACATTGCTGCTGAGGTGAATGAAAGACCAGTTGTGAAATAAACTGAGACTATTCAACGGGTGTTGAGGTTCGGAGATACTATTGATGACCCGAGTGAGTTTCACAAGGAGTTGATTAGTGGGCTATTTAATCGTTTGTTCTACGCTGGTAATCTTGAGAGTTCCATGTATAATAAGGCGTACTTGTGTCCCACATACAAGTATTTATTACATGTCCTTATACACTATCTTGGTGGACGGAAAGGTGGTTTTGATGAATGTCGTATCATGCTTCAGTCGGCTTTCATTGCGTTAATTCTGAACAAACCTTTCAATTTCTCGGAGATGAATCTAAAAAAGAATTGTCTTGTAGAGAAATGACGCAAGAAATTCTTGACGTATCCTCGGTTTGTCCAACTTTTTGTTCAGGTTGCGATTCGTGACTTGGTGATCGATCGTATGCTCCAAAATGATGTATTAAAGTTGGAACATATGAAAGCGGATACAATAAGGAGGATGAAGCAATACCGTCAAGATCCTCCACCAAGATTCAAGCGTTTAATTGGTCATGTATCCAATCCTGATTATGTATGTCCTTCTTATGATCGTTGGATCCATGATGACTCGGACTCTGAGCGTGAAGAGGGTCAATGTGGGAACAATGAAGATGATGGTGATGAAGGTGTAGATAATCACCAACGTCATGTTGAGGTTGAGGCAGCTGCTGTTGAAGCTGCTCAACGTTAAAGAAAAGGGAAAAAGTTAGCTAGTTAAGGGTCATCGAAGCGTAGAGTGACTACTGGAGCTAGTATTTGTTTTGGAGTTCAGCCTCGAAGGTCGTCTGTTATTCAACGACCAGTGGTGCCTCTTACTACTAGCACCCCGGAACTCATGTTGACGACCACACTCACATCTGACCCTAGGATTGGCATGATTCCACAGTATGTTTATCTACATTGCCATGGTCTACGACTGCTACATCGGTGGTTTCACCAACACCGACGATGATGCCACCACCGCATATGGATATTTCATTTATGAAGCTTAATCATCCTCAAGGTCCTATTCAGCCAATCCCTCCCTCGTTTCATGTTATGACACAGGATCAACAGATGAATATGCTCTTGAGCTTAATTCATCTTTATGAAAATCAAATGTCTGCTGACCGTCTTAATCAAGAGTGTATGATGGAAAATCAAAGAAAGCTGATGAGCTATGTATCTTTTTGCCAAAAAGAGACCAAATCCCTTCGTGAGATAGTTACATCTCAAGGGGTGACGATAAAAGAACAAGAGGACATGATTCTGCAGCTTACATGTAAAGGAGATGAATTAAAGAAGCTCAGAAATGATGATGAAGATCCAGATGAGTCAGGTGGTAGGGGAAGTGAGAAGAAACAAACTCACGGCTCATCCTCCAGTGCAGGTACGAGCGGGGTAGCTGGTAATGTTGACAATCAGTTGGTCGTTTATCAGGACTCGACGACTGTTAAGCCAATTGAGTCGATAAAGGCTAACACTGTTATATTTATTGATGGTGAGGGGGTGATCAGAAGCATTGTGAATGTTGATGATATTGAAGTGGAAAAATTTGTGGAACGGTCCTTAACACGAGATCAGATTTTTATACTGCTGGGTTTGAATGAAGATGAGCTGAACATGTTAGAGGCTGAGGATGATGTGGAAGTTGAGAATGAAAAGGAAATCTTGAATGATCCAACGATTCAAATGAACACGTCATTTATTTATGAAGATGAGGAGGTCGAGATTGAGGACGTGATGGCTAAGGAATACCCTGATCTATTTCAACGATCATACATTGATCAAGGTGCTCTTGTATTTACTGAAGAAAATGTCAAAGCAGCTGAAGATCAGTTGGAGAAAGTCTCTAAGGGCAAGAGTGTTGACACAAGGTTTGATTCGAAGCCTGATCCGTCTGTTGATGAGATTCAAGGATGGTTTGCATATAGAGACAAGAGAGCACATAAGATTATTGATGCATACAGGTATGTTGATAAAGAGCTGAAAGTGGAAGCTGTTGCACCTGCTCAAGCCAATCAGATGACTTCCTTTAAAGTTGTGTCTAAAGTAAGAGGTGACATTATTTCATGGCTTTACGATTCTGATTTAAAGGTCTGTATTGTTAAATGGGAGAATGGTGTCCAGTACTATGAAAACATTACTGACGTTCTCTCATTACCTCGTTGGGATGTTGGTACCCTCGCGTGTCGACCTTTCATAAACCGTGGTGGGAATCACTAAGCAAATTGGTTCCACCAACATTTGTTGTTCGAGGTGAACCATGGGTTTAAATTCTTTAAGACGCAGATACCAACCCATAAACGTATTGATGAGATTGATCCAAGGACGGGTAGGAGGAAGCTCGTGCTTAAAGTAAAGCCGCCAAAGACAATGAAGCATGTACCAGTCAAGACGCTGAATCAGCATATGTATTTATCTTTCAACTGCTGGTGTTATGGCAATCGTACTAGCGAGGTCGTTATTGTTTTGGGAAAGGGTTTAAAGACCGAGTTGATTAAGATTATTGATACAATGTGGCTCGTGAATTTGACTAAGACTAAAAATGACGTGCTCTTTAAGAATAAGATATTGATCGAGCGTGGTGAAAACTATGACTAAAAATGACGTGCTCTGTAATGTAACGAAGTGGAGCTAATTCGTTACGGCTTGTGTAACAAAGTAGATCTATATTCTATATATAGAGGTTCATACCTCTGATAAATTAAGTTTTGGGAATTAACGTATTGAAACTCTCTCCGATTATCTCTCGATCAAAACTTCGCTTAATCTATTACATAATACAACTAATACTAATAATATATCATATATATATATATACACGACTAATATCTATTAAAGGTAATCAATATGAACTAGATCCATTTTAATCGTATTTAGATCTTAGATCTAAGATCAGAGGTATTCTCAGAACTTAACAGCAGGCGAACTTAGAAGTAGGCGAAATTACTGTAACGAACTGCTGCAAGCGAACTTGCTGTAGCGAACTGCTGCTGTCAAGGGTCGTTCTAACATTTAAAACACACATTTCGTGACCCTAATTCTCTTACTAAGGTTCGGTCTTAGCGACACACGTCCCCATGACCGTCTTTGGTCCGAACTTAATCCGAATGACTCTAAAACTCGGATCTTTATGGCTAGGATTTTCAAAAACTAGTTTTGGGGCTTCTTTAAACGAGTCGTTCATAACCCTAGGTTCGTTTAGCTCATTTTAATATCAAGTTTGCTACTTTATGTTTCGTTTATACCCGATCTACTCTAGGTTTAAGTTTCAAGGCCAACCGTTCATAAAAATGTAAACTTTAAAGATCAAGAACGTACCTTTGATCGTTTTTAGGTTACGGTTTAACTTGGTTATCAACTTTTATCTCGTATCTAGCGTGTATATCCAAGATCTATCAATAATCGATGTTCGTTCTTGGCCTTGGACCTCTTCTTAATTGCGGCCGTAAGAGGGAGTAGAATTGTGTGTGTTTTAGAGTTTGTAGAGAATAAGATGTATGGAAATGGAAAGGATTAGGGTTTAAGGGATATTTATACTCCCTTAAGCCCATGGACCTAAGTCCCATCTTTCTTTTTTGGTCCATAATTAATCCCACCTAATTAGCCTACTTATCTTACCATCTTTAATATTATTTTATTATTATTATAACTCTATTAACTTAATTATTTTACCCGACACAAATAATGTATTAAATCTTATTTTAGAAATTTCGGAATGTTACATCGTTTGACAACCCTAATTGACAGTGTAAGTGGGGTATGCCGGGACATTTTACAATTGCACAAGACCATGTAACCATACATATGTAGCATCCTATGTGGTGTTAGGCATAGTACCTTTGGAGCATGTGGCAGTTGAGGCTACGATGAGTGCGTGGGTAGTAGAGGCCACGTGGTAATAGAAAGTAAATGGTGCACTTGTGGCTTAGTATAATTACATCATATACATACATACATACTATAAATACTATGATTACGTATACCGATTTCGTTTAACTTGTGAAACTCACCAAGTATTCGTAGTTGACCCTTTTTAACATGCTTTTCAGGTATACCAAAGTTGGAATGATGTGTTTATGTGTTATGTGTTCGAGTGATGAACAGTATCGTTGAGATAGATGCAGGTATATTGTTAGAGAATAAAGCGGCTTAAAGAACCAGTTATGTTGTGAAACGGCTTAGTTTTTAATCGTAGTTAAAACCATGTAACATGATGTCAATTAGTTTGTTTATTTTCTATATAAAGAATGCGGTTGATACCGGAGGTGTCTGTTGCATTTCCGTATTACGCTTTCGCATTTTCCTAGTGGAGGTGTGACAGAAGTTGGTATCAGATATGGGTGTTCAAATTCGGATATTCGAACATTTCGGATAGAGAATTTCACTATCCGAATCCGTATCCGAAATTTTGGATATCCGATGTTCGGATATCAAAATTTTCGGATATCCGAAGTTTGGATATCCAAATTTTCGGATATCCGAAGTTCGGATATCCAAATTTTCGGATATCTGTTCGGATAGTGAAACGGATATCTGAAATTATGAAAAGAAGAAAAAAACTTTTTAAATTATAAAACTAAAGTAATATGCATAGTATCTCATCCCATCCCAAATTCTAAAAGTGAATTCCACATATCCATGGATCTATCCTCGTCATGTTTAATTCTTTATCTCTACAGCAACAACTACCAAACCAATGGCCACAACTATCTCCCCGTAACGAACTACCGCCAACAACCAAGAATCATCCATATCTCATTTTCTTCTCCTTCTCCATTTCAGATGAAGACCCGTCAAACTGAGATGAAGACAACTATGAAACCAAAGATGAGGAAGAACGGTTTTTAGGATTGAATTTGAGATTCAGAGGTGATGCTATGAAACTGTATGTATTTGGGAATAATGAGCGGCGGAAATATGGAGTGTATGGTTTTTTTACAAATATATATGTAGATAAATATTAATAAAATAAAAAACTAAAAAATATTAAATTTAATATTCTGAATAGTTCAGATATCCAAACTATCCGAAAATTCCTAAAAACGCTATCATAATACGAATCTGAATTTTCGGATATCCGGAGTTCGGGTATCCGAATTTTTGAAAATCCGAAATTTTGGATAGTTCGGAAATGAATTATTGGATAATTCGAATTAGGTTTCGGATTCAGATACTTTTGAACACTCCTAGTGTGACAGGCGAGAATTTTTTTTATTTTTTTAAACATTGGAAACTATGCCCAAACGCTAGGGACACTAATCAATATACGGGATGTCTACCTGCTTTATTTTGATCGTACATATAAACGGAAAGTCTACTTAACTCATTTTGAACATATATATAGACGAGAAGTCTACTTATTTTCTGAGCGGCACATATCAATTTTCAGGACGAAAATTCTTTCAACAAGGGGATAATGTGGCACCCCGCACTTTCACGTCAACACCGTTAACCCAAACTCTGTTATCTTACAAGTCACGCATGACATTTAAATGAGTCAATAAATAATCACACACATGAGTCAATCAGTATACGTGAGTGATTAATGTCGAGTTAGATATGTTTAAATAATTCACATATAATTGTTATGTGGTAGATGATTTTATGTATTACACATACTTTAAGCTCGCTTAACATGCTATTAGTTATTAAATAAGACGATAATATCTAGAGCATTTGTTTATAATATTATCTATGTGAAAATACATGCTAAATGATTACGTGTTTAATTCATACCTTGTTTCATGAAATTGCGATTGATTGTGCGCAATTTATATGTTTTCACCGTTTATAAATTAATATTTATGAAAGAAACATGAGGCTTAATAACATACATACAGTCAGCTTTGGTTCAAACGTCTAGTAGCTTGTAAATGGGTTAGCTACCCTGGTATATTTTGAAAAGTGCTAAACTATTTATTACATACACTACTTATGCTACGTATACTATCTATAATGTATATACTTTTTTTTTACTACAACTTATGAACTCACCAACCTCATGTTGACCCTTGAGTATTTATACCTGTCCAGGTTGCTAGATGTGTTAAGGAGCGGGTTGCATTGCATACGTCTGGAGTAACAGTTGTCGCATGAACTTTTATTTCACATTCATTACATTTGATGAGTTGTGCATGTTTGAGCATTGGGTTTATTATTTTAAACCATTTAATTTACGCTTTTGCAAAACTTTAAATTGTATGGTTTGATTTTTTTTTCTCATGTTTGAATGAGACCTAAATAATATTTTGTTTATTTGAAATGAATGTTTGGTATAACAAATGAGCTAGATCCTAGTATGTCACACGCCTTGCGGTTAAAATCCGTTAATCGAAATTTGAGGGTGTGACAGATTGGTATCAGATCCATTGGTTATAGTGAACTCAGTTTGTTTTCGAAAAACTGGTCTATGACCTTTTCAAAGCTCAACAACAGTTTTTCAAACGTGTCAACCCATCAGTACATTTTTTTCATGCATTGCATTAAATACATACATTTCATTCACGTTGACTATGTCACTGGTATGCCCATATTTCCCATGTCATCATCCCTAGATGATAAGATATATTTTAACATGCTATATCGCGTCTTGCTTCGTGTCCCGTTATCCTTTAACGCCACCACTAGTTCGGAAGAGGCCCAATCTAGCACAAGTGAAATGTGAGAAGGCACGTGAGGAGTCAACACACATCAATTCCTTAGTTGTAACCAAGGAGTGGCAGTAATTACTGGACTTAATTAGGCACTGGAGTCATCGAAAACTAGTTTCCCCTTCCTTTTCTTTTGGCCTTACCTGAGTAACGTTAATTACTTATGTTCTTAACGACATAATGGAAAGCACATAACATCCCAATGTAAGATAAATTGACGAGTACGGTCCGAAACGTAATCGATAATCTATAGGTACATTGGTGTGAGATGGGATTCCATTGTGTAAACCTTTTTCTAAAACAAATTCTTGAAACTCTAAACTCTGTCATCTAAAGTTACTGATGACTAGGAGCCCTGGCTACCACGACTGAAATTTTTCATCCTGATTAACCCTCGTTTAAGTGAATTTCAAACTCTCATCAAAACTTTGTTAAGAAACCCTTTTGATTGAAAACTTTTCAAGAATCTCATGGTCGAACCTTCAGCTTTGTCTTGTGCATGGAAATTGAAGAACTCCTCGTAAACTGACACCCTATTCCTTATGCTCTGATTATGAATTCCCTTTTGACTCTACTACTCTGGCCTATGTTCAACACTCAGTCTTACCTTTTTTACGCTCTATCATAACAAACTCTACCTTCAAATTTTCTACAAGATAATTCTATTGTCTCAACTCCTTAAACTTCGTGTTGACTGACCTTTACCGCATAGACACAATTCCGAATAATCGATCAAACTCCTACGACAATGTTACCTGTGACGAACACATAAGCTCTCTCCCTCTCATTTTGGTTTTTTTTTCATTTTCTTTCCTTGGAATGGAACCTTGACATGAAACTTCTTTCACACAAGAAATTGTCTCTACACTTGAAGAATCTTATATCGCACATATGATGACTATCGATCATGCAACCAACTGGAAAGAACAACCTTTGTTAGCCAGCGTAAGGCTCTCCATTTTCGAAACCCTCATTTGCGAAACTAACCAAACCCGTTAAATATGTAATTCACGAAGTGCAAGCATCTGGTCGGTAATGCAATTATTCTTACGGATACGACCCTAGACAAGACACCTAATCCTTCGGGCTAAATTTAAGAAACGAGTTCAAACTATTCTATTTCTCCTTCAGTTATACTTCACATTGACAAAGTAATGATTGGTGATAAGAGTCACTTGCAATGTTCTATTAGTTTGGTGGGTTAGCTGCGGTACACCCTATATATAAACACTAACAGTATGTTGACGGTGGGGACTTGAGCCAAATCATTTTCCGATCTTAGCCCCTTAGTCATATTCACTTCTACTTAGACTTTGTAGAACCGATACACGCACCAAAGTCCATGAATCTCAAATTTCATAAAGCATCACGAAAATCATTCATGCAAGACATTTCTCAACTTTTTATATTGCTATGCGCTTTGACACTTTTATTATCGATAAAATATCGTTACGGTCTCAAATTATCATAATCATTGAAATTTCGGGACAAAATTTCTTTTAACAAGGGGATGATGTGACAGCCGAGATTTTTTTTATTTTTTTTTAACATTGGAAACTATGCCCAAACGCTAATGACATTAATCAATAGACGGGATGTCTACCGCTTTATTTTGATCGTACATATAAACGGACAGTCTACTTAACTCATTTTGAACATATATATAAACGGGAAGTCTACTTATTTTCTGAGCGGCACATATCAATTTTCGAGACGAAAATTCTTTCAACAAGGGGATAATGTGACTGTAGGTCCCCCCGGGGACGTCGCCGATCGATACGAGATCCGCACGAGGTCTAGGAGTGCGGAATCCTCCTAGACTCGTTTATTGGTGTAAAGATAAAGAACACAAACACGTACACGAACATACAAGAACAAATACAAGAACGAATAATCAAATCTGCAGATTCTTATATAATAATCAAAACACGTTACATACCGTAACCAAACAGAAAACACGACTGACCCGAGGTGAGCTCTACCTCGGGTCGTCTCACACGACTCTCCTAGTCACTTACTCTCTCTAAACAAACAAACTACTCAAGACACACACTGATTTCTGGATACAAAACCTAAACAAGACACACATATATATAGACAAAACATCTTATCGGGCTTGGGCTTGGGCCAGTAGGCGAAGTTGTTCATAACTTCGCCTATGGCGAAGTTGTGATAACTTCGCCTAAGGCAGAAGTTGTTACAACTTCGCCGTTGGCGAAGTTGTTCTAACTTCGCCTAAGGCGAAGTTGTGCTAACTTCGCCTGTGGCGTTCCGCTGGTCTGAATTGCATAGCGACGGTCACAAAATGAGTCTAGGAGGATTCCGCACTCCTAGACCTCGTGCGGATCTCGTATCGATCGGCGACGTCCCCGGGGGGAACCTACAAGTGGTATCAGAGCCTTAGGCTCTTATGCTATGGTTCGAGATCTGCGTTTTGGTGTTTCTGGCACGTTTCTGTGCGTTTCTGGCCGAACAGCGCCGCAGGCGAAGTTATGGCCAGGCGAAGTTATGGCCAGGCGAAGTTAGCAGCCAGGTGAAGTTAAAAAAAAAAAAAAAAATTGTTTGGAGTTTTCGTCTGTATGGCCAGGTGTACACGATTATTGTGAGACCAGAGATGTTGTTCCGTCAACGAGTGATCTTGTTATCTCTTGGTCTTACGTGTGAACAAATACGTGTCAACTCTGGATTTGGAGTTGAGGTTGTGAATGGGATATTGTTTGAAACTGGATATTTACACATATTCGGGTGTTTGTGGGCAATGAAATTGTTGTTGTTCGAGGTTGACCAACCGAAGAAAGTCAAATTGAACTGAAGATTTTTGTCATTACTGGATTGCGATCAGAGCATATTATTTATGTTATTTTCAAGGCGTTCGAGAATTGGATCCTGAAACGTGATGCTTATTTATTAGAGTGAAAATTCTGGAACAAGTTGGATTTAATCGGGAACTAAAGTGTTTATGTTCTTGATCGTTATCCCTGGTGATTGAAGATGCTTCGGATTAATTAATGGTCATGTGTTAAATTCTGTCAAGGTGGTTTTGTGATGAAATTGATCACTTGATGTTGAGTAGTTGAAGATTAAACCTTATCGTATGCCGACGAGTTGGTGAAGTTGTGGAGGAAGCCCAACTTCACGTGTTGGTGAAGTCAGATGGACTCACGTGATTGGTTGAGATGATCTATTGGCACGAGGATGCATGCATTTCAAAGACCTCAATCGTTATAGTCGGAGAAGCTTACACTGAAGGAGAGATCTAATATGGAAGACGCTGGGTGATTGGTAGATTTGTGAAGCTACAAGACAGATTCAGACACGGCTGGTTGAAGAGCAAACAGAAGATCATCAGTTAAGAGGGAGTCTGTTGGTGCATGTTTTGTAACAGATGATCTTTCGTGTTTGTTAGAATTGAGAGCAACGGTCAAAGGGGAGACTGTTGGTGCATTTTGTGACCGTCGCTATGCAATTCTAACAAACACGAAAGATCATCTGTTACAAAACATGCACCAACAGTGACACCCCGCACTTTCACGTCAACACCGTTAACACAAACTTTGTTATCTTACATGTCATGCATGACATTTACATGAGTCAATAAAGAGTCACACACATTAGTCAGTCAGTACACGTGAGTGATTAATGTCGAGTTAGATATGTTTAAATAATTCAGATGTAATTGTTATGTGCTAGATGATTTTATGTGTTACACATACATTAAGCTCGCTTAACATGCTATTAGTTATTAAATAAGACGATAATATCTAGAGCATATGTTTATAATATTATCTATGTGAAAATACATGCTAAATTATTACGTATTTAATTCATACCTTGTTTCATGAAATTGCGATCGATTGTGCGCAATTTGCATGTTTTCACCTTTTATAAATTAATATTTATGAAAGAAACACGAGGCTTAGGTTTATAAACTCGGTTTAGTATTTTATTCGTAATGATTCATTAAAATCCAGTTTTGGTGTTTTAAAGTTCGTTTAAAGCCAAAACTGATTCTAGAATGACCATTCTTGTAAATATGATTAATTATAATATTAATAAAATAAACCTAACCCACCAAAAAATAAATCAGTCGACTCCTGCCCTCTCTTCCACTCCCACGGCCTCTCATCCCATACACACATATAATTTTTAATTCAACCTTAATTCATGCCATTGTTGGTGTCTTTGATTGATTCTCGTCATTCCTAATATTAATTGGTAAGTTTTATGTATCAATTTTATGTTTTGATGAGTTATTGTGAAACCCTAGATGTTCAATCTATGTAACTTTGATGATTATAATGTTATTTGATGAATTAGAACCTTAGGGATGACATAAGCATGTTAGGGTTAGAGTTTTGATGTCAATAGTTTGCTGACAGATTCGATCTCGTTTATTTATTGGTATGTAACATGATGTTAAACGATGATTATTGATCGATTCTTGATTCTAGGATATAGTATTTTGAGTCTAGTTTCCAGATTAGTAAATTTCTATTTTTTCGACATTTTTTGAATAGTTTTTATGATTTTACAAAAACATGTGTCAAAGCTGATCAGGGGATTCAAATTCTGGTCTGTCTTCCCGACATCATTACTTGAGATTAACAAAGCCAAATGAGTTGGTTCCACTTCTGGAACATAGAATTATGAGTCTAAAAGACAACACAATTGGCCTTGCACAATTTGGATAAATGAGTTGAGAGAACCATGAAACAACTTTTTGTTGCGCAATCTGCTGAACTGTTGGTACCTATCTGCAATGATTGAATTATTGTGACTTTTGTATTGTATAATTTATTGTTTAATTTACTGAGAAACCTATTTCTTATATGCTACTGTGGTAAATATTGTGTAATTTATTCTCAAGTTTTACTTAGTGAATAAAATCAGTTTGTATATGCCATAATCTGTCTCGTGAACTGAATGATCATAAGTTGAGTTGTATGATGAATATTTGGTTTATTTGCCATGATATGATGTGTGGATACATGTTAAAACTTTTTTGGTACAATTGACATTACTTATTATCACCAAAGAGTCATCCTGTCAAGTTTGTGTTTGTGTGTGAGCCCATACTTGGGTTATAGAGTCATGTGTTGTTGAACACATTCTCATAACTTAAACACTTGTACTAGGTAACGATTAGCGAGTCAAGTGCATCTTTTTGGTTTTGAGCAAAGTCTATTACACGCGACACCAGGTGAGTTCATGCATATTCCCTACTTGTTTTCTGGATTGAAAACACAAAACTATTTTTGTATACTTGTTTTCTGGATTGAAAACACAAAACACTTCTCATAGTTTTCTGGATTGAAAACACAACTATTTTCGTATACTTGTTTTCTAGGTTGAAAACACACCATTTTCCTATACTTGTTTTCGAGGAGAAAACATGGATGTACTTACATACAGGTTTTCTGGAGGAAAACGCAGTGACTTGTTTTAGATTTATGTAGTTTCTTATATATTACAAGTTTATACTAGATGCCCTTATATCACTTAAAGTCCTTACATTACCTTGAACCGATAGGAAGGGATCGCGGGGTTATATGCAGTAGTACTTCTAGGTTTGACAAACCCACCCAGGCTAGTCGCGCTAGCACGGCAGTGATGTCGTAAAACGGGTGTTATATTTACCTAACTTTTATATGCCAGTTTTGGTGATAAACCTGGTAAGAAGATATACATACAATCAGCTTTGGTTCAACCGTTTAGTAGCTTGTAAATGGGTTAGCTACCCTGGTATATTTGAAAAGTGCTAAATCTACTATTACATACACTACTTATGTTGCGTATACTATCTATAATGTATATACTTTTTTTTACTACAACTTATGAACTCACCAACCTCGTGTTAACCCTTGAGTATTTATACTTGTCCAGGTTGCTAGATGTGCTAAGGAGCGGGTTGCATTGCATATGTCTGGAGTCACAGTTGTCGCATGAACTTTTATTTCACATTCCTTACATTTGATGGGTTGTACATGTTTGAGCACGTGGTTTATTATTTAAACCATTTAATTTACGCTTCCGCAAAACTTTAAATTGTATGGTTTGATTTTTGTTTTCTCGTGTTTAAATGAGACCTAAATAATATTTTGAATATTTGAATTGGATGTTTCGTATAACAAATGAGCTTGATCCTGGTATGTCACACGCCTCGTGGTTAAAATCCGTTAATCGAAATTTGAGGGTGTGACACCTAGTATCAGAGCCATTGGTCATAAAAAATTAGGATGTCCTTTAAGATACCTAATATAACCGTAGGTTCGATTATCTTTGGGAATAAATAATACTTGGTAATATATACTAATGACTTTCGGGATGAACTCGAATGAAAATGTGGGTAATTATGGTCTGGAACGTAAGAACGGACTTGCTTGTACGAGGGAATTCAGGAAGAAGTCGTTGGGCATACAAATTGGTAAAAATAGCAACATATGTGTATAAAATATAAAGCTAATTATATATATATATATATATGTGTGTGTGTGTGTGTAAACACATATAAATGTTTATTTATACTGATATCTATAAATACGTGTACGTATCTTGTAGTGATTAATAATATATAATTATGATTAGTATTATCGAAAAATGTTATTCTTATTACTAACCCTTATGCATATGGTTGTCGAGGTCTAGTGATTATGAGACTTACGAGGTACCTGCCTTATCAGTAGATGAAGAAGATCCGGTGGAAGAGCCGGAAATGGAGAAGGTGGAGGAGGAAAGTTTAGGAGGTGTTGTAGTTCCCCATGAGGTACCTACCGATCAGCCTGACTTATCAGGCTAGAGATGCGACAGCTACCCCCCTAGGGCATCACCTACACACGAGACAGGAGCCACCAGTGTTTACCACTCACCTGTTAGAGCTCCTAGATCCCCCACTCCACCATTACACCATACCCAGTGACTACACCCACTCATAGAGCCCGTCAGACTGCCCGTATGAGTGCACCCCTACTGTAAGGCCCCATTCCCGGTGCCCTAAATTGTACATTGGATTTACTCATAAACACATTTCTAAATATCAGAGTTAATTAAAACTTTACGCGGAATATAAAACTTTCATAAATATTACACAGTAATTCATAACTTGTCTCAAAACATAACTTAGAACATGTCTTTCAATTCAAACATTAACAAATAAATCTTCATATGACAGCTTCTTTATTCATCTGCCATGTGTCTCCCATCAAGCCAGCTGTCTCAACCTACTCACCTGCGTGCATACTAAAAGTCAGCTACGCTGAGTGAGTTCTAGTTAATCATACAACATACAATCTGTTCATATACTTGCACACATGCCTGAAAGTGTGTACATCATTCATACCTTACTTTACATGCATAACTATCCATGCTACTTAAAGAGCGTTCCGCCCTATAACCTCACAGATATTATAAGGGTCTGGTCCCCAACATCACAGATATTATTAGGGTCTGGTCCCTATTCTCACAGATATTATTAGGGTCTGGTCCCAATCCTCACAGATATTATTAGGGTCTGGTCCCTATCATCACAGTTATTATTAGGGTCTTGTTCCTATCCTCACAGATATTATTAGGTTCTGGTCCCTATCCTCACAGATATTATAGGGTCTGGTCCCTTTGTTTCGTGCATCTGTACCATACCTGTCTTTACGTACCTTCTATGACAACATGTGCAATATCCGAAGATCATTCACGTACCATCAACATATCATACATACATTATTCATTCATCATATATCTTCATACATATATCATTCATTCATCATATATATTAATCATATCCTTAACTTCCACCTGACGGTGCATGCAATATCCGAAGATCGTTCACACACCATCAAGCATCATCATACATAAATCATACAAGGCATACACTTACCATTTAAGGTAAGTGTATCAACTATCACATCGAGTATGCACACAACCCCGAAAATATAACAAGGAAGAGGGTCTAGAAACTCACCTGAATTCGATTACGTTCACCATTTATGGTTATCCCTTTCCTTAGCTGTGCTCGACTAACTGTATAACAATTACACATATCAATTAACTATCACTACTCACATTGCGTTTCTAGTCTAGTTGTAACCCTCAACGAACGGGGGTCCGGGGGCAGCACCCCTGGCAGGGGGGTCTAGGGGCGGCAGCCCCTAGCAGGGTCCAAGGGGCAGAGCTACTGGCTGGGGTCGAGCTGTCTTAAAAAATTTTCCATTAGAATTTTGAATCATTAATTAATTTGCTAACTTTCAAGGGCTTCTTTGTAATTAAATCGCTCTTTTTCTAAGTCCATGGACCATTCTGTCATTTTGTTAAACTTATAGTTTGTTAAACTACTCTTAACGAATTGGGTTATCATAACGAACTTGTCCTTGTAATGAATTGGACCTTAAAACGAATTGGTCCCTTGCCGAATCAGTCCACATAACGAACTAATCCATATAACGAATCAGTCCAGGTAACGAATTGGACTTTCTATTTCGTTATCTCTTTAACGAACGGTTATAGCGAATCGGGGGTAATTCGTTATCCTTTTCCATAGCGAACTGGGACACGAACTAAGGCTAGTTCGTTAAGATTTCATTAACGAATCACTAGACGAATCACCCCTAGTTCGTTAACTTCCCATTAACGAATTAGGGTTAGGTCAGAGAATTTCAGAAACATTCTCTGACATTCCCTTACCTCGTACATACTTTCCAGCGTCGTCGCCGAAAAAACACGGTTTCGCTAGAAAAACGAGTTTTGACTCGTTTTTCACCGTTTTTCGCCCCGTTCAATCCAGATTTGAGCTACGGTGATCCCTAAGCTCATCTTAGGCTCGGTTTATACCCGATTCCACCCGGATCTCGTGACTTAAACGGTTTAACGGTGTCGGCTCATCATTCCGTGACCATATCTAACGGGTTTAAGCTCAAACAACATCATACTATCATTACCTTGGATCGGGATCCGTTTTCTATCTTGATTCATCTAGAGAAAGGAGAGAAATTAGAGAGAGAGATTAAGTGTGTGTTTTGGTGGTGCATGGAATATGTGTGAAATGAATTTAATGGGTGATTTAAGGTTTATATAATTATGGATCATGGGCCTAAGCCCATGGTCTTCCCTTCTTTCCCTCATAACCCATGTCCATAACCCAGATCCATTTAACCCAACACTAGCCCGACTCATAATAATTCTTATTTCATTTATTAACCGAAACTAGAAAAACGAGATGTTACACCTACCTAATCATACCTTTTCCCCATCGAGATCAACATATCATAGGGGAGAAACCTCACACATCCAGGTTATTGAGACACCTTACCCTACATGGGGTATACCTACACCTGGCCAGGAACTACCCCGTTTAGCTTATCCAGCTTGGATAGGAGTGTTGACCGGTCAGGTAATAGACCACTCAATTGCTATAACCACTAACCTCGAAAGAAGGCGTAATATGTATGATTGCATTCTAGCTATACATCAGTCCATGATAGATTTACAACGGTCAAATGCTTATTCTCGTTGGTGTTTAAACAGGGTGACAACCCAGTTGTGGGGTTGTAAAGCAGTGTTTGCGGCCTTAGTGGCTGTTTGTATGTGGTTGTTGTACTTTATATACACACACACACGCACACGCACACGCACACACACACACGCACACACACACACACACACACACACACACACACACATATATATATATATATATATATATATATATATATATATAACATGGGTAGTATGGTACAATTGTACATAGTCTTTTGATACTCCATGCAGCATTTTGTAGTAGCATGTTGCGCTGATATGGAGGATGATTTTGGATATATTATTACAAGCACTGGCCCTTATCGGGTTAAGTCTATCTGTCACCTGTTGACAAATTTTGGTATGCATATACAAGTGTTGGCCTTTACCTGGTTAAGCCTATACGCTAATTTTAAATACATGTGTACGGTAACAGTTATGTGTAATACAAATGTGTTATTTGACACACTTGTGTGTTTATAATTAGGATTATTGGATTTAAATAATCCCACCTTTAATGATTTGGCCAATAACAATCCCACCTCCGGTATTTCCCGCTGGTTGTCCCACCTTTTCAAGGTTTTTTGTTTTATGATCCACCGTTAAAAATAATTAACAGGGTGAAGTTTTTGCTGATGTGGCTAGTGACTTGGCATTTTCATTATCCTACATGGCTTTTACGTTTTTATAAAAGTATATTTGATCACTGTTATAGAATGGCACCGTCGAAAGCTAATAGTATATCTGAGGCGGATGTGGCCGTAATGATTTCCCGACAAATGCAAGTAGTGATTCCGACTATAGTAGCGCAAGTCACTTTTGGTATTCGTGCAAATACAACTGTTAAACAACCGTCGAGCACCAATACGGACACAAATACTACCATCCGCCGAATGCTAATATAGTTACAAATACTACCTCCTCGTTGAATCCTCATAATGTCCGAATACTACTCCCCCACCGAATATCAATACTTATGGCAATGCGAATCTCTCGCTGAATAACAATACGATTGCAAACTTTAATCCTCAACCCAATGCAAATAATGGTTGTAACAACCAAGATCCCCCACGACAGGAATGTTCGTATAAACAATTTATGTCGTGCAGACCTATAGATTTCAGTGGTACCGACGGACCAAACGGACTGGTAAAATGGATCGAAAACACTGAGTTTGTAATCAATATCAGCAACTGTCCTCCAGACTGTATAGTTAAGTATGCTACCTGCATGTTTGTTGATCACGCCTTAATCTTGTGGATGTAATCGTACAAACTATGGGGCATGAGGCGATTAACCGTATGACATAGGCGGAACGCAAAACTCTCGTATTGGAAAATTTTTACTCAAGAAAGGAAATCCAAAAACTAGAACATGAACTCTGGAATTTAGAAATGAGAGGCACTTATCATTTGGGGTACACCAACAGTTTTAAGGAATTCGCTTGTCTAGTACCATGGTTAGTTACTCCGGAACCTAAGCGTATTGAACGTTATATTTGGGGATTAACCCTAGCAGTGAGGAGTATAGTCAATTCTATAGCCCACCCAACTTTGGAAAGTGTCATATCGCTAGCCGGTGTTGCCACTTTCGGCCTTACAAGAGGTGGTGTGATAAGAATGCCAGGGGAATTATCAGGTATGAAACAAACTGAATATGATACTATAGTATAAGGGAAACCACAGAATAAGCGTGTGCGTCCATTAACCCAGAATTATGCCATGACCAAACAAGAGGTGTATAAAGGGTCCTTACCGTAATGCGGGAAATGTAATGTGCATCATGTAGGTGAATGTCGACCAGTTGTGTGTCATTAATGTGGAAAGAGTGGGCACTATGCCCCCAACAATAGAGCAATCATAGATAATGTTAACGGACCACCCTAGACAACTCAACATTGTCGTCCAAAACCACCTCGACCCCAAACAACCCAACAACAACTAACCCAACAAACTCCACCCATAATGAACCTCCGTACTTGCTATGAGTGTGGTAGTACGGAACATTTTAGGAGATGTTTCCCCAAATTGAACAGAGATGCAATGAGGAGACAAAATCAAGGACAAGCAGCAACTTCCAACCCAACCCGGGGACACGCTTTGGTAATTGTTACATTCTTAGAATCTTATCAGTATGCTTCAGTTTTGTTTGATACGGGCACCGATTGAAGTTTTGTATCTGCTAACTTTTTACCTTTCGGGAATATGTCGATGAGTGAACTAATAGATCCTTATACTATAGAACTCGCTAACGGTAAGTTTATGACTGTTAACCAAATAGTTCTAAATACCCTTTCATCCTAAGCGACCAATTGTTCCTTATCGATTTACTCCTAGTAGAATTAGGAATTTTTGATGTGATAGTCGGTATGGACTAGCTATCTAAGTATTAGGCAACAATCGTTTATAAGGACAAAATTGTTAGAATCCCCATTTGGACAATGATATGAGCACGGTACAAGGAGAAACTGGTATTGTATTGCCACTCGTATCTCATCTTAAAGTATTATAATACTTGCGCCAAGGTTGTATGGCGTATCCGGCAAGTGTAACAATTAAGAACCCTGATGAAAAACGTATAGAAGACATCCCGGTGGTACGAGATTATTTAGATATTTTTCCAGATGAATTTCCTAGTTTATCACCGAGTGGACAAGTTGAATTTCGTATTGACCAAATACCAAGAGCAGCTCCCATCGCTAAGGCACCTTACGACTTGCACCTTCTGAAATGCAAGAATTATCCAATCAATTGCAAGAATTATAGGATAGGGGTTTTATACGTCCTAGCTATTCGCCGTGGTGAGTACCGGTTTTGTTTGTGAAGAAAAAGGATGGAAGTTTCTGAATGTGTATCGATTATCGGGAATTGAACAAATTGACTATTAAGAATAGGTATCTCTTTCCTCGAATTAATGTTTGTTTGACCAACTTCAGTGAGCAAAATATTTTTCCAAAATTGATCTTAGATCTGGTTATCACCAAATGAAAATTCAAGAGGAGGATATTTCAATAACGGCCTTTCGAACTCGGTACGTTCATTATGAATTCTTAGTTATGCCATTTGGGTTAACCAACGCAACGACAGTAGTTATAGATCTTAGAAGCGAGTCTATAAACCATACCTTGACAAGTTCATAATAGTATTCATTGACGTTTTTTTTAATATATTCGAAAAGTAAGGAAGAACATATGATGTCAAAAATAAATAAACGAAACTATTGAAGTTTAAACAAAGAAAGTGATGTTATTGAGGTTTAAATCGGGATGTGTGAAACTCTAGAGTGTCTTTAAAATAATAAGAATAATGGATGAAATCTTAAAAGTGATGATCATCGCAATAAATATTTGGAAATAATAGGGTCAATAATAACATGGTAAATAAATGTAGCATTAAGCTAACAAAACATGTAAGTCGATAACGCATTGGAATAAAATAGACAAATAAAAATTTAATATCAAAATATCAAAATAGATTTAGTTTTTAGAGTCAATAATGACACTTTTAGCAAACGAAAATTTCCATTTAAATATCAATGTGAATAAAGGAAACATTGAGACTAACAAACTATACAACTAAAACTTCGAGATCAAAACATTGGTCTCATATCGATGAAACATTGAGATCAAGAATAACAAAATGATTCGAATAAACATTGAACGGAAAGAAAAACCAAATAAATATCCAAAAACATTAGTGTAAACAATAATTAACAAATTAGCATGTACATTAACATGTTCAGAGTCCCAATTTCCACTAAACGATTATGTTTATGGGAAATCGGTAGTAGACCGCGAGATTGAGATAACGAAAGTAAACCGATTCAATAATGCAACTATGAATGACAAACAAAAATAGCTCAACAATCAACAAATAGCCAAACTCAGCTATTTCATAAATAACCCTCGAAAGAATTAGATACATTAAATTATTATTTTTTGTCTAAATAGAATAATATAGATAAAAATATATACATGATGGAAAAACAAAACGAAACTTGCGATGCTTGTCCTCTCGAAGGTGGGTTTATGGTATGAAGGCTATGGTGAGGGCGGTACCATGATTTATTAACTGAAACTCGTTGGCCTTAACGAAGGGGAAGAGAAAAATGATTTTCTGAGATTCATCTAAGTTTGTAAAAATCGATTACAAAACTGATGCTTTTATAAAAAAAATAAATTAATAAATTCTTAGCTAGCACAAAGTTTGTGAAACTATATGAACTTTCTAATGTAAAAGGTATTATGTTAGGCATCTAATAGAACATAGGGTGACCAAATAAAATGACTCATTGAAATATAGTCTCAAAGGGCTTAAGACTTGTTTGATATAAAATATTTTATTTTGTTTTATTTTTAAGATTACATTGGTAAAATAATAATATTAATAATAATAATAATAAAGATAAAGATAATAATAATAGTAATAATAATAATAATAATAATAACAATAAACCATACGTTTTGTCTTATTGTCTTTTTGAAGAAAATCAACTTGATTAAATACTTGTTAGTTAACTATTTATAAAAATGAGGATTTGAAATTATAAGTGTAAGGTGTTCATAAAAAAATGAATGTGGAGAAACATGCATGGTTTAAAAAAATAGGTATGTTTGACGAGTATGAATGGACTAAGTATTGGTGCAAGGCTACGAGTGAACTTCAAGTGGTCAGAGAATGTGGTTTAAGGTATTGCATGCAGGAAACCAGTTAGGCCTTCATAAGCATTGTGGGTGGGTTTGGGTAACTACAATGGTAGCAAGCTTGAAGCACGAGCATATGGTAAGGCATATGTTGGGATAAATGGTTGACAATATTAAGACACTATTAAGTGACAATATTATCATTAATTAATTTAACATCAAATATACAAGTTCGAAGATAAAGAAATAGAAGACAAACAAGAACAATTTAACAACTTGCCCATTTATTAAAATTCCTTAAGTTCTAATGTTTTCTCCGAGTATCATCCTCTAATAACAGTACATGTAGCATATATATAACATAAAGTCAACTAAACGAATAGTTGGTGAGTTCACACAAGTTTTAATATAAATACGTAAAAAACATACAATTCCATGAGACAAGTGTAATAATCGCGCAAGTATGGTCCATTCCAGCTGGTGACAACCAACGTATCGAATAAGTAATGTCCTTTCCAGTTGGTAACAACCAACGTACTCGGATCGGGGGTCCCTTTTCCACTCGAAACAAAATGGTCATGAGTGCAAAGGGGGGGGGGGACGTATGGTCATACTTATTGAGGATACTGTGCAAGTAAGTTTTGAGCAAGTAATCAAGTAAACACACAAGTCCATGATATGAATTGTAGTTCTGTAAATGAATAAGTAACAAATTGATTTGATAGGATATATATGATATCCCCGAAGGAGTAAAAAGAGGGTGTGAGAAATTCACCTTGGCATAAGTGACGATTAAATAAACTAGTTAGTTCCACGATGATTCCCGATAATTTATTCTAATTTTAAACTATATAAAGAAAAAAAAACATCTAATCAAAATGAACAAAGTAGACACGATAGAATGAGTTTATAACAGACTCGGGAAAGTTAAAGCGTTAAATATAACTTATTTTAACTTTATATAGTTGAACTAAAACCTAAACAATTTAAATATTGCTACAACTTACTTTTCGATTGTAAACAATAAAATGACAATTTAATATTATATATATTTATATATTAAACGAAAACGTGTTTTAAAAGTGTAGCAGTGATCGGTTCACTTAAACGAATAAAACTATTTCTAATATATTTTCTTATCAGATTATATTAGGTTAAATCGGAAAATATATAACTTTTAGAATTTAAATTATACGTGTATGTAAATTTGGTATTTCAAAATAATAATAATAATAATAATAATAATAATAATAATAACAACTTTAACGTTAAATATTATAACGAAATCGGAAGATGAACATGTTGCGAAATGAGATCGTATTTCCGGTGGAAAATATTTATCGGTAATATGTAATATATAGGTTTATGTGTATATTATAAAGTTGGTTTGAAATTTATTTATAATGTATATATATGTACTGGTAAATAATATGAAAAGCATATGGAATGAAAACTTTTTTATTACTAGTATTAATATAATTATTATATGTGTATATGGCAACTAAAAAGAAAGTTTACGGGTGAACCGGTCTAATATTGGTTAAAATACCCATTTAATAATTATAGACAGTTATTGCAGAAAGCGTCAAATTGACTCGTAAACTTTAGTATTGGTTTTTGTTGGAAATTGAACGATATTACACATCTATCAATCAAAATTGATAGAGGGGTTCTTTTTAAGACATGAAAACGTGTAAGAATTAACAATCAATTACCCGATGCGGATTAAGCTTGTTCTTCAAATCGGCCGCTTAAATTTTGAAGTTTGATGATTAGACCATTACAAAACTCAAAGTATCGGTGGAGAAAACAATAAAATAAGTTAATCTAAGAAATTGTGGAGTGTTGAAAATGGTTTCGCATGACAAATAAGGAGGTAGTACTTAAATATGGGTGTATGGCCAATCCGTGATTTCAAAAAAATAAATAAAATTAAATAGTGAAATTATTGTTTCAATCATGAGTGAGCTATGTCGGTTTTAGTTGACTAATATAGAATGGAATTAATTCTGTTTCTTTCTTTCTCCATATAACAATTCAAATTTATATTAAATCCATAGTGTACAAAAAACAATTAATTAACATAATTAATATTTGGCGCACCTCCATTAAAGGAAAACAAATAACTTGTTAAACACATACAAATCAGTTATTGGGGACTAATTTGGTCAAGAGACCACGCGGTAAAAACTTTCACATCTAATCTAACTATACTAATAAAAGAAAATAATGAGGATGATGTGGTAATCCTACATTCATTCTTGGCCTAATCTCCTTTCTCATTCATCCTACATATCCATGGGTTATAGAGGAAAACCAAATTGGCAAATGGGTTATAATTTCCTTTCTAATTCTCTAATCTTTCATCTCATATATCCTAACTATGCATTGGTCATGGGTCAAAATAATTTTGCCAAATGAGTTATAATTTAATTTCTAATTCTCTAATTTCTCATCTTATTTATCTTATCTATCCATGGGTCATGGGACAAAACAATTTTGAGAAATGAGTTATAATTTCTCTTCTAATTCTTTAATCTCTCATCTCATTATCATAGTTATCCACGGGTAATTGGTCAAAACAATTTTTGCAAATTTTGTAAGTTTGAGATTCTAGAAATCTTATTGTTTGTACTATATATTTTATCTTCTTTTTATCTATAGTTTTGTTTATTATTCTTTCAAATAATGGATCTTTTTATCTTTATTATTTTACAAATCCCGTGTAATACACGGGTTCAAAAGCTACTAATTTAATAAACCAGGCAAACGTTAAAATCGTATTAAATGGTTATAAATAAAATTCCAATACTTTAAATAATAATTCGGATCCTTAAAATTGAAAATGGGTCAGGTTTGAAAATTAACGAATGTCACATTACCGGCGTTTCATTGAAAACTTTTCCAGTATAACCCAACCTTTGACCGTCATAACTCAAAAAGACCTAAAGTACGACTGAGAAGAAGAACAAGAAATGGTCTTTCAACTGTTAAAACAAAAATTGTGTCAAACTCCAATATTAAGTCTTCCAGAAGGGATAGATGATTTGGTGGTCTATTGTGACGCATCTCGAAAAGGTTTAGGATGTGTCTGATGTAAAGAAAAAAAGTAATAGCATATTCTTCCCGAAAATTATAGATTCACGAAAAGAGTTATACCACTCATGACTTAGAACTGGGAGCAATTATTTTTGCACTCAAGATCTGGGCACATTACTTATATGGTACCAAATGTACAATTTACATGGACCGTAGAAGCCTACAACATATATTTGATTGAAAAGAGCTGAACACGAGGCAAAGAAGATGGGTGGAATTCTTAAACGATTATGATTGTGAAATACGATATCATCCAGCCAAGGCCAATATAGTAGCCGATGCCTTGAGCCGAAAAGAAAGAATTAAACCTTTGAGGGTACGAGCACTTGAAATGATTGTCGAGAGTAGCCTTACTGAGCAAATTTGTGTCGCCCAAGATGAAGCATTAAGAGAATATATCACATGGAAAAAGAAGAATTGCATGGGAACGAGAAGAATTTCAAAAAGAAAACTGATGAACTACTTTACTTCAAACACCGAGTTTGGATTCCAACCCTTCATGATCTCGTAAATCAATCATAGATGAAGCACACAAATCCAAATACTCTATTCATCCAGGTACTGAAAAGATGTATAAAGATGTTAAAAAATTTTATTGGTGGCCTGGAAGGATATAGCCACGTATGTAAGTAAATGTGTGACTTGTGCTCGTGTTAAGGCCGAATATTAAAAACCTTTGAGAATGTTATAACAACTTGATATACCCCAGTGGAAATTGAAACAAATTACAATGGATTTCGTAACACACCTTCGCAAAACCTCACGAGGGCATAATGCAATCTGGGTAATCATGGACCGATTGACCAGATCGGTACACTTTCTTCCGATCCATAACAACTACAATACCGAAAAACTCGCCCAAATTTACATTATTGAAATCGTATCCATGCATGGTGTGCCACTTTCAATTATTTCAGATCGAGATAGCCACTTTACTTCTCATTTTTGGTAAGCTGTGCAAGAATGTTTGGGAACTCGAATAAATCTGAGCACAACCTACCACCCTCAAATAGACGGCCAATTTGAAAGAACCATTCAAACATTAGAAGATTTGCTCCACGCTTGTGTATTAGACTTTAAAGGGAATTGGGATCAAGACCTTCTACTCATTGAATTCTCTTACAATAATAGTTATCATAGTAGTATACAAGCGGAACCTTATGAAGCATTATATGGGTGGAAATGTAGATCACCACTTTGTTGGACGAAAGTCGGTGATACTCAAGTTACAAGATCTGATTTGATTCAGGAATCGACAGATATAATTCATAAGATTAAACGGAAATTGAAAGCCACTCGAGATTGACAAAAGAGTTATGCCGATGTTTGTAGAAAAACGTTATCTTTTGAAGTAGGCGATAAAGTGTTTCATGAAGTATCCCCTTGGAAATGCGTTATAAGATTTGGAAAGACAGGTAAATTAGCTCCAGGATACATTGGACCTGATGAAATCATTTCCAAAATTGGTCCCGTAGCATATCGATTGAAATTACCTTTGGAACTGAGTACTATTCTTGATGTTTTCCATGTATCAAACCTGAAAAAGTTTTTTACTGACGAAACGACAATAGTACCACTGGAAGATGTACAGGTAAACGATAAGTTAAAATTTGTAGAGGGACCTGTAGAAATAATAGACGGGAAAAACAAACAATTACGGCATAACAAAATTTCGTTGGTAAAAGTTAGGTGGAACTCACAACGAGGACCCGAATATACTTGGAAACGAGATGATGAATTTCGAAAGAAATACCCACATCTTTTCCCTAAAAAGAAAGCAGTTGGTACATCGAATTTCGGGGACGGAATTTCTTAATCAGGGGAGGATGTGACATGTAAGGCCCCGTTACCGGTAACCCTACTTTCGTGTTGGATTTACTCATAAACACAGTTCTAAATATCAGAGTTAATTAAAAACTTTACGCGGAATATAAAACTTTCATAAAACATTACATATCAATTCATAATCATGTCTTAAAACATTCCTCTTGTCTTTCAAAATCAAAACATAACTTATAAAACATATCAGATCTTCAGATGCCAGGCTTTAGTCTTCTGCCATGTGTCCTCCACTCAAGCCAGCTGTCTCAACCTACTCACCTGCGTGCATACTAAAAGTCAGCTACGCTGAGTGAGTTCTAGTTAATCATACAATACCATACAATACCTTATTACATACATACGTACTTAACCTCATAACTTTCTTTCATACACACATAAGTACTCATGCCTTCATTCTTACTTACATACTTTCTTTCTTACTTACATACTTTCTTTACATTCATAATCATACGTTTTAAAGAGCCTTTCGCCCTATAACCTCACAGATATTATAAGGGTCTGGTCCCTAACATCACAGATATTATAAGGGTCTGGTCCCTAACATCACAGATATTATGAAGGGTCTGGTCCCTATCCTCACAGATATTGTAAGGGTCTGGTCCCTAACATCACAGATATTATAAGGGTCTGGTCCCTAACATCACAGATATTGTAAGGGTCTGGTCCCTAACATCACATATATTATAAGGGTCTGGTCCCTAACATCACAGATATTCTAAGGGTCTGGTCCCTTACATCACAGATATTATAAGGGTCTGGTCCCTTGCTTTCGAATATTAGTAGGGTTCAGTTCCCTCTTCGTTACCATACAACATGCAACATACCTCGAGTATTATTAGGGCTTGGTACCCTTTTCGTAACCATACAACCATACAATCGTCATTTCCTTCTTTTATTAACTTTATTACGTTCATACACATAAACATACATATCATACTTGCCATATTTATAACGTTACAACCTGACAGTACGTGCAATATCCGAAGATCGTTCACGAACCATCAAGCAATCATTCATACATATCACATATATCACATATGGCTTTATAACGTTACAACCTGACAGTACGTGCAATATCCGAAGATCGTTCACGAACCATCAAGCAATCATTCATACATATCACATATATCACATATGGCATACATTTATCACTTAGGATAAATGTATTAACAACACATCAAGTATGCACACAGCCCCGAAAACATAACAAGGAATGGGGCTAGAAACTCACCTGGATCCTGTTACGCTCGCCGTTGATCGTAATTCCTTTCTTTAACTGGGCTCGGCTAACTGTATAATATTTACACATATCAATTAACTACTACTACTAGTTTTGTATTTCTATCTATATATGACCCACAACGAACGGGGGTCCGGGGGCAGCGCCCCTGGCAGCGGGGTTCTAGGGGCGGCAGCCCCTAGCGGGGTCCAAGGGGCAGAGCCCCTGGCTGGGGTTAAGCTGCCAGGTCAGCTTGGAAAAATTTTATTTTCGATAACTGCCTTAACACATTTTCCATTAGGTTTTTAATTTATTTTCTAAGCGAACTTCACTTTAGGCGAAGTTAAACCTTAGGCGAACTTGGCTTCAGGCGAAGTTAAACCTTAGGCGAACTTGGCTTCAGGCGAAGTTAAACCTTAGGCGAACTTGGCTTTTAGGCGAAGTTAAACCTTAGGCGAACTTGGCTTTTAGGCGAAGTTAAACCTCAGGCGAACTTGGCTTTTAGGCGAAGTTAAATCTCAGGCGAACTTGGCTTTTAGGCGAAATTACCATTTCAGCGAAGTTGCCATCAGGCGAACTTGGCTTCAGGCGAACTTATCATCAGGCGAACTTGGCTTGCAGGCGAAGTTCATCAGGCGAACTTAGCTTGCAGGCGAAGTTCATCGCTTGAAGGCGAAGTTGCCCAGATGAAGGCGAAGTTGTCGCGCTGCAGATCTGTTTGCCCATAACTCCTTCGTTTCTTAGCCAAATAACTCGATTTTGGTACCCACGGAATCGTATGATCGGCGCCTACAAATCCCAACCATCAAATCGGCCTAAAATCGACGTTTTAGGGGTCCGATTTGGGCAGTTGTGTTTCGGGTCCGATTAACCCGTCAAATCCTAACCATTTTCAGAAATATTAGCTTTGCGGGATTAGTTCTTACCTTTCCAACTCAGATCTACCAGCAAAATCTCGGGTCTCGACTTCGGATCTCGGTTGGTTATGTGTGTGCTTTTGAGTGTGTAAAAGAGAAAGATGGAAATAAAATGATATCTTGGGCTTGGGATGGGTATTTATAAGCCCACGGACCCAAGGCCCATTCTCATTTAACCCATCTTACGTAATCTAAGCCCATGACCCGTTCCTTACTCGACATTAAATAACTAAAACGTGAAATCACTAAACATAACTTTCTTTTATTTAACATTATAAAAATTTTAGGATGTTACATGACATACATGACAAAACGAGGTGTACCTTAGTTATTACGTAGCGGGTAAACAATTAACCGGCTATTTTGTAATGAGTAAACGATTAACCTAACGATGCTGATTATGACCCTGATATATCGGGGGCCATATATAAGTGATATATGTACTATAACAACTAACATATTGATATTATAGCCCTAATATGTGCAAAACCGCTTAAACGAAAAGATTTTCGTTTAACAATACGTTGTGATCTTAAACTCAAACGTTAGTACTAAAACAAGAATTGCATCTCCATTCACCATATTCTAATTTTTCAACAGACTTTACGTATTTGATAGATCCGCGTGTCTGCCATATATGATATGTTTGGATGGTGTTCGAATTATTGTTACGGTATTATTGATATGTGCGTCTGGTTGTTTAGAGCCCTAAGATAAGGATTTGACACCCGTCAACATTATTCATTGTTTTAGGGGGTGTTTGAGATTGCTTATTTTCATCAACTTATGACTTATTAACTTTTTTGATAAGTTACAAGGTGTTTGGGATTGCTTATGATGTGAGGAGAAAAGTTCCGTAAGTCATAACTTTGCAACATATAACTTATAGAAAAGTCATAGGAAGACCAAAATATAGAAGAAAAGAAAAGACGATTAATTGCATAGGTAGAGGGAGTTTGTGACGGCGGGGAATGGAAGTCACAAAATAAGACAAGGCGACGGCTGAAACCTGAAGCAGCCAAGGAACCTACAATTTTCTAAATTTTTCCTCCTATTTATTGTCTATGTATGTTTTTAATATTTTTTTACGGCTGGATGTGTGTGGAAAAAGAAATAAAACATAATACAAAAAGAAAAAAAAAAGACATTTTTTAATTTAATAGAAATACATGTGGGAAATGGGATGTGAGACTTTTTAAAAGGTTCGAAATATGATAAATTTAGTAAAATATGATACTGAGTTAAATTACAAGGTTTGAAATGACCAAATGAGGGTTGAGACGTGAATGCCCTAATCTGTTTAATTCATTACCCTTAGAACATAAACACGTGCCAACTGAATGACTATAAACAAATCCACAAAACATCAAATCTAAACCTAAATTTCTACCTTAAAAGTAAATAATGAAAAATGTTTGGTCCAATTCTTGACTAAGCGGTTGTTTGGGATTGCTTATTTTCACCAAATTATAACTTATTAACTTTTTGAAAAGTAATAAGGTGATTGGGATTGATTATATTGTGAGAGGAAAATTTTCATAAGTTACAACGTTATAACTTATTAACTTAATGAAAAGTTATAAGGGGATAAAATAAAAAATCTCAAACACCCTCTAAAAATCATTCGCTAAATTAAAGGTTATTAACACCATTCAAAACATAATAAGAAAATAATCAGGTTTTCAGATCATATCTAACCTGATTAACAAACAAGCAATTGCTACCAAGATTAACCTGTTTAACCTGATGTTGGGGTTGACCTCTCTGACATGTTCAATCAAACAGGGTGACCCGTCAACACATTTAATTAAACAAGTTGAACCGCTAATGTATTTAAAACTGGATTAATCCTTTTCTTACATCGCATCACCCCATTACAACTTTATTATAACCCCCTTCAAACAAGTCATCTTCACATTATACAGTTTAAAGTGTATCCAGACTAAATATACAAGTCGTGTTCTTGTTCAACAATCCAACCCGCCAGGATGCCAGCTCGTGACATACGACATCTGCCTCTTCATAGTAAACAATGTGACACAATCCATTTAATTACAAATGGCTTTAACTCGGATTATGTATACGGGTCAAATAAAAATAAAAAGTAGACTAAAAAGAAACAGATGAAACTTTTAAGTCCAAAAACATCTTAAAACAATCTTGTTAAAAATAGTTGAAGTCCTACTATATAACAATATATTGCATGTTACACATGAACATATAATTATTACACCTTACATGGTGGAAAAGATAATATTTAAACAGACAACTCTGAATTAGAGATCAAAATCCCATCAGTATCAGCATAAAGAAACTCACCATCCAAAATCCTAGTACCAGCAAACGCAACCGGAACATGTTTCTCCCCGACACCTTTCTTATTTGCTTTAGCAGGATGAGACGCAAGGGCACGGACCCCAATATCACAACTGTTGATTTCATCAACATCTCGGATGCACCCGTTGACCACAATGCCTGCCCACCCGTTGTTCTGAGCTTGCACCACTGGATTGCCACCAAGTATGGCGCACCGCAAGCTTCCGCCACCATCAACCACCAGCACCCGACCGTTGCCCTTTTCTTCTAGAAACTCCCGGATCAAAACATTGTCTTCAAATACTTTTAGGGTGACCACTGGACCGGAGAATACCTGGCGCCTGCCGTATATGTGAAAAACAGGCTCGAGTGCACGAAGCTCACCGCTTACAAGTAGTTGCGGGTTTGCATCACAAACTTCCGCGGTTGTGACTAAGGCCATATTGTAATTTCTGCAAAGTAAACCCTTTTTAAGTTAACCTGACAATCCCTGTTTCAGTTGCTCAACAATTACAGTTTCATATCATTTTGCATAGGCTTGTACACGAACCACACGAACACGAACATGTTCGTGTTCGTTCATTTAACTTCAAACGAACACAAACACTTAAACTGATAAGTATTTGTGTTCATGTTCGTTCGTTTAAAAAATGAATATGTCCGTGTCCCTTAATGTTCGTCCGTTAGAAATCTAAACGAACGGTTCACGAACATAAATGAACTTATATATGAACAAACGTAAATGAACACAAACAAACATTAACGAACATAAATGAAAACGAACGAACGAACAAATATAACACAATTAAGTAGATGACTCATCCAGATAATATTTAAATAGTTTCTATTAATACCTAAATGAACATAAATATACAGACAAAAACGAACAAGAATAAATGAAAGTTCACAAACATAAATGAACGGAAGAACAAACGAAACATGCGTTCATGTTCATTCGTATAATTAAACAAACACATATTATTTCTTCATGTTCGTACGTTTATTAAATAAACGAACGTAAAAAAACTTCCCACTGAACGTTTGGTTCCTTTACAGGCCTAATTTTGTGGTTTCGCAATTGTAGCTGCTTCTTTTTAGTTTAAAGTTAAATCAGTTGTAGTTTGATTTCAAACGTATCATGATTTTCCTTAGAATTCAAAGAAAGAGCGTCTTAACATATCATTACATTAAATTACACGACCAGCATACGGGTATAAACCTATAGCCTTTGGTCATAGAGCTGACCAGAATAACGCGATTCATGGAGCTAAAGAGACATAAAACTTAACCACTATTGCAATTGAAATATAATCAACACATATAATGATGACGAAGATACAACAATGTACCTTACAAAATTGGCATTTGAAGATTAATAAATCAAGAATCTGATGTCAAAATTAAAAATGCAGATGGAAGAACAAAATCGGATTTAAATGGTGTAAACGAGCCGAGGCGAGCCCAAGCTTGGCTCATTTTGACTTAGGAGAGCTCGAGCTTGAGCTTGGCTCTATTCAAGCTCTTTTTCTATAGCTCGGACTCGGCTCTTTAAATATTTATTTATTAACTTATAAACGTTTTTAATTATTTAAGAAAAACCTGAAACGAGCCTTAGCTTGGCTCCAGCTCGGTTAGTACCTTAAACGAGCCAAAGCTCGGCTGTCAAATTAAAACACAGAAGTTGAAAAAAAATAAAAATACACAAGGCTGAATAAGCGTCGACCGAGCATCCCACACAAGGCTCGATAGCTCAAAAGCTCGGCTCGTTTTGAGATTTGTATCGATCAGAGTTGGAGCAGCTGGTGAGCAGTTCGGCTTGTTTGCTGGCTACTCATTTAATCAGAAAACTTGTTTTACATATTATTCTTTCTACCCCCAAGTTGAATTGACATAACTCAAAGCGCTCCTAAAACTTGCTTAAATCTAAATGATCGATCGAATGAAAATATAATTCATATTCCGGGATCGGAATAATTAGACCGATCGTATAATAATCATCAATATAATATACTACAACATGATCCCCATCGTACACGCACCTTAGATTGAATACGCAGGCAGAGTAGAGTAGTAGATCAGATGAGATCCAACTTCAAATCACGGATCTGTGTTCAACCATTATTATTTATCATTAACAGCAACGACTTATTAAACAAATCAAATCTGGGGCCAACATGAAAATGAAACGTTGTCCATGTCGTCCTTATTTATTTTACTTTAGGATTGAGTACTGCTTACTAAATTTTAGGAACAAAAATTCTTAAAAGAGGGGAGAATGTGACAATCGAAAAAATTAGCAATTAATGTAACCGTGATTATGTAATAAAATAATTATATAAATAAAAGTATAGAGTATCTTTGTTTAAAGTCCAAATTGCAAAGTTATGAGAAATATATTACTAAATGTTTGAAAAAAAAAAGTTTAAATTTGTCGCGTAACGAACACCGCGTGAAACGACCATTGGCGACAACTTAAAAACTGATAAAAGTCCAAACGTGTCAGTAACCACTAGAAAAATTAAAATTTTTATGAAAATATTAGTAATAATATATAAAGTTGTTTTAAAAGATTCGAATGGTGAAATTTAGAAAATAAGCAAACAAAAGCCAGTGTAGGACACCGTATGAACTCGAACCAACCACCACCAAAATTAATTTTCTTTGGCTCGTATTATTAGGAATTCAATATCGGATCAAACCTGCTAAATATCATTTGAAACGGAGTTCGACTGATAAGCTAAAATTCATAATACGTAAACTAGGAAGTTTAAGACTTTGATTAATTTATCTACAAGATCCCAACCCAAACCCATGTGCCACCACCCATTGATTTATCCCCTTGTTTGTCTCAAAACCAATGGCCACCACCAATTGATTTACTTGTAAAACTATGTCTTCATAAGCCTATAAATCTGGTGTGTAGTAACATCCACTATAATCCACCTTGTCATCCTAGTATACAACTCACTAATCTAGTCTCCCTCTCCCACTCCATATACTCACGGCACCACCACCACCACTCCCTTACACCACCATCAACTCAAATCACAATCACACTTGATCAAGAACACACACTACAATGGAAGATTAAGTATTATAGGAAGCAAGAATCAAGCTAGGAAGCTAGGAAACACCCACACACAAGATCTTTATTTCATCATCTTACTAGTTTCTTCACAATTCAAGGTAAGATATATAGTTGATTTTAGGTCAATCAAGTTTGATTAAGTAATATTTCACACATATGTACAATCAACCTTAGAAACAAAAATTAGTGAATGTATGCATGTGTGTGATTGAGCTGTGGGTTTGTGTCTGTGTGAAAGAGATGGATTGAGTTGATAATATGATTGTTTATGGTCATATAATAGCTTACTTTAACTTGTCAATGTTGAGTTTACATGAGATTGATTGATGAATAAGGTTGATTATTAATTTAGTGATGAAACTAGGTGTGTTTATGGTTGAAATATTGAAAATGGGTTATGGATAAATTTACCCATATGAGCTGTGGGTTTTAGTTTGGATTAGGAATATCACTAGTTAACAAGTTACAAGCTATATGATGTTTGTTGATTTAAAACCCACCTAGTTGATTCACCAAAATTACATACATAAGACTTTTGGTTGACTTGTGATGATAAGATTGTAAAGTGGGATTATAATGATAGAATCTTTTTAAAGTGTCGACTGGTGATGTACTGATTATTACTATTTGACTACTTTGGTAAAAATTGACTTGAATGCACATACTGTTCAATTACATTATTAGATTATAAAGTTATATTTTTGTCTTTACAAGCATTGATTGAATATGATATTGAATGATAAATATGGATTGAAAATAACTGGAAACACTAGGATGTCATAATTTTAATATAATAAACAAACTAGAAATTTGTTTGGTAAAATTACCAATAAAGGAAACTTTTTGATTTGGTGCAAATTGCTTAATAGTTTGGCTTGATTATTGAACACATGGATATATGAATGATTAATGACTTACGATTAGAATTGTATTAGTAAACATTATTGTGAGAATTGTTGAGTTGACAAGATTATTATTAAGTTGATTATTTGTAGGGGTGGCAATCTTGACCCAAACTCTTTCAAATGAATCAATTTGAGTTGTTTTAAAAGTTAAATGAGTTGGTTTGGGTAAAAGGTTTTAAATAAATGGGTCAAAATGAGTCATTTGAAATTCCATCCTTTTATTTTCGGGTCAAAATGGGTCGACAAGCTCAAAGAAATGGGTCGATGTGGGTTAGTGTCCTAAGGAAATGTGACAGGTTTCGGATCGGAACGGGTTTTCGTACAAGACAGGTTTCGGCACAAAACGGGTTTTCAGATCGGAACTGGTTCGGTTCAGGTTTCAAGTCAACACGAGTTTTCAACCTACATATCCATGGGTTATAGAGGAAAACCAAATTGGCAAATGGGTTATAATTTCCTTTCTAATTCTCTAATCTTTCATCTCATATATCCTAACTATGCATTGGTCATGGGTCAAAATAATTTTGCCAAATGAGTTAATTTAATTTCTAATTCTCTAATTTCTCATCTTATTTATCTTATCTATCCATGGGTCATGGGACAAAACAATTTTGAGAAATGAGTTATAATTTCTCTTCTAATTCTTTAATCTCTCATCTCATTATCATAGTTATCCACGGGTAATTGGTCAAAACAATTTTTGCAAATTTTGTAAGTTTGAGATTCTAGACATCTTATTGTTTGTACTATATATTTTATCTTCTTTTTATCTATAGTTTTGTTTATTATTCTTTCAAATAATGGATCTTTTTATCTTTATTATTTTACAAATCCCGTGTAATACACGGGTTCAAAAGCTACTAATTTAATAAACCAGGCAAACGTTAAAATCGTATTAAATGGTTATAAATAAAATTCCAATACTTTAAATAATAATTCGGATCCTTAAAATTGAAAATGGGTCAGGTTTGAAAATTAACGAATGTCACATTACCGGCGTTTCATTGAAAACCTTTCCAGTATAACCCAACCTTTGACCGTCATAACTCAAAAAGACCTAAAGTACGACTGAGAAGAAGAACAAGAAATGGTCTTTCAACTGTTAAAACAAAAATTGTGTCAAACTCCAATATTAAGTCTTCCAGAAGGGATAGATGATTTGGTGGTCTATTGTGACGCATCTCGAAAAGGTTTAGGATGTGTCTGATGTAAAAAAAAAAGTAATAGCATATTCTTCCCGGAAATTATAGATTCACGAAAAGAGTTATACCACTCATGACTTAGAACTGGGAGCAATTATTTTTGCACTCAAGATCTGGGCACATTACTTATATGGTACCAAATGTACAATTTACATGGACCGTAGAAGCCTACAACATATATTTGATTGAAAAGAGCTGAACACGAGGCAAAGAAGATGGGTGGAATTCTTAAACGATTATGATTGTGAAATACGATATCATCCAGCCAAGGCCAATATAGTAGCCGATGCCTTGAGCCGAAAAGAAAGAATTAAACCTTTGAGGGTACGAGCACTTGAAATGATTGTCGAGAGTAGCCTTACCGAGCAAATTTGTGTCGCCCAAGATGAAGCATTAAGAGAATATATCACATGGAAAAAGAAGAATTGCATGGGAACGAGAAGAATTTCAAAAAGAAAACTGATGAAATACTTTACTTCAAACACCGAGTTTGGATTCCAACCCTTCATGATCTCGTAAATCAATCATAGATGAAGCACACAAATCCAAATACTCTATTCATCCAGGTACTGAAAAGATGTATAAAGATGTTAAAAATTTTTATTGGTGGCCTGGAATGAAAAAGGATATAGCCACGTATGTAAGTAAATGTGTGACTTGTGCTCGTGTTAAGGCCGAATATCAAAAACCTTTGAGAATGTTATAACAACTTGATATACCCCAGTGGAAATTGAAACAAATTAAAATGGATTTCGTAACACACCTTCGCAAAACCTCACGAGGGCATAATGCAATCTGGGTAATCATGGACCGATTGACCAGATCGGTACACTTTCTTCCGATCCATAACAACTACAATACCGAAAAACTCGCCCAAATTTACATTATTGAAATCGTATCCATGCATGGTGTGCCACTTTCAATTATTTCAGATCGAGATAGCCACTTTACTTCTCATTTTTGGTAAGCTGTGCAAGAATGTTTGGGAACTCGAATAAATCTGAGCACAACCTACCACCCTCAAATAGACGGCCAATTTGAAAGAACCATTCAAACATTAGAAGAATTGCTCCACGCTTGTGTATTAGACTTTAAAGGGAATTGGGATCAAGACCTTCTACTCATTGAATTCTCTTACAATAATAGTTATCATAGTAGTATACAAGCGGAACCTTATGAAGCATTATATGGGTGGAAATGTAGATCACCACTTTGTTGGACGAAAGTCGGTGATACTCAAGTTACAAGATCTGATTTGATTCAGGAAACGACAGATATAATTCATAAGATTAAACGGAAATTGAAAGCCACTCGAGATTGACAAAAGAGTTATGCCGATGTTTGTAGAAAAACGTTATCTTTTGAAGTAGGCGATAAAGTGTTTCTTGAAGTATCCCCTTGGAAATGCGTTATAAGATTTGGAAAGACAGGTAAATTAGCTCCAGGATACATTGGACCTGATGAAATCATTTCCAAAATTGGTCCCGTAGCATATCGATTGAAATTACCTTTGGAACTGAGTACTATTCTTGATGTTTTCCATGTATCAAACCTGAAAAAGTGTTTTACTGACGAAACGACAATAGTACCACTGGAAGATGTACAGGTGAACGATAAGTTAAAATTTGTAGAGGGACCTGTAGAAATAATAGACGGGAAAAACAAACAATTACGGCATGACAAAATTTCGTTGGTAAAAGTTAGGTGGAACTCACAACGAGGACCCGAATATACTTGGAAACGAGATGATGAATTTCGAAAGAAATACCCACATCTTTTCCCTAAAAAGAAAGCAGTTGGTACATCGAATTTCGGGGACGGAATTTCTTAATCAGGGGAGGATGTGACATACATGACAAAACGAGGTGTACCTTAGTTATTATGTAGCGGGTAAACAATTAACCGGCTATTTTGTAATGAGTAAACGATTAACCTAACGATGCTGATTATGACCCTGATATATCGGGGGCCATATATAAGTGATATATGTATTATAACAACTAACATATTGATATTATAGCCCTAATATGTGCAAAACCGCTTAAACGAAAAGATTTTCGTTTAACAATACGTTGTGATCTTAAACTCAAACGTTAGTACTAAAACAAGAATTGCATCTCCATTCACCATATTCTAATTTTCCAACAGACTTTACGTATTTGATAGATCCGCGTGTCTGCCATATATGATATGTTTGGATGGTGTTCGAATTATTGTTACGGTATTATTGATATGTGCGTCTGGTTGTTTAGAGCCCTAAGATAAGGATTTGACACCCGTCAACATTATTCATTGTTTTAGGGGGTGTTTGAGATTGCTTATTTTCATCAACTTATGACTTATTAACTTTTTTGATAAGTTACAAGGTGTTTGGGATTGCTTATGATGTGAGGAGAAAAGTTCCGTAAGTCATAACTTTGCAACATATAACTTATAGAAAAGTCATAGGAAGACCAAAATATAGAAGAAAAGAAAAGACGATTAATTGCATAGGTAGAGGGAGTTTGTGACGGCGGGGAATGGAAGTCACAAAATAAGACAAGGCGACGGCTGAAACCTGAAGCAGCCAAGGAACCTACAATTTTCTAAATTTTTCCTCCTATTTATTGTCTATGTATGTTTTTAATATTTTTTTACGGCTGGATGTGTGTGGAAAAAGAAATAAAACATAATACAAAAAGAAAAAAAAAAGACATTTTTTAATTTAATAGAAATACATGTGGGAAATGGGATGTGAGACTTTTTAAAAGGTTCGAAATATGATAAATTTAGTAAAATATGATACTGAGTTAAATTACAAGGTTTGAAATGACCAAATGAGGGTTGAGACGTGAATGCCCTAATCTGTTTAATTTATTACCCTTAGAACATAAACACGTGCCAACTGAATGACTATAAACAAATCCACAAAACATCAAATCTAAACCTAAATTTCTACCTTAAAAGTAAATAATGAAAAATGTTTGGTCCAATTCTTGACTAAGCGGTTGTTTGGGATTGCTTATTTTCACCAAATTATAACTTATTAACTTTTTGAAAAGTAATAAGGTGATTGGGATTGATTATATTGTGAGAGGAAAATTTTCATAAGTTACAACGTTATAACTTATTAACTTAATGAAAAGTTATAAGGGGATAAAATAAAAAATCTCAAACACCCTCTAAAAATCATTCGCTAAATTAAAGGTTATTAACACCATTCAAAACATAATAAGAAAATAATCAGGTTTTCAGATCATATCTAACCTGATTAACAAACAAGCAATTGCTACCAAGATTAACCTCTTTAACCTGATGTTGGGGTTGACCTCTCTGACATGTTCAATCAAACAGGGTGACCCGTCAACACATTTAATTAAACAAGTTGAACCGCTAATGTATTTAAAACTGGATTAATCCTTTTCTTACATCGCATCACCCCATTACAACTTTATTATAACCCCCTTCAAACAAGTCATCTTCACATTATACAGTTTAAAGTGTATCCAGACTAAATATACAAGTCGTGTTCTTGTTCAACAATCCAACCCGCCAGGATGCCAGCTCGTGACATACGACATCTGCCTCTTCATAGTAAACAATGTGACACAATCCATTTAATTACAAATGGCTTTAACTCGGATTATGTATACGGGTCAAATAAAAATAAAAAGTAGACTAAAAAGAAACAGATGAAACTTTTAAGTCCAAAAACATCTTAAAACAATCTTGTTAAAAATAGTTGAAGTCCTACTATATAACAATATATTGCATGTTACACATGAACATATAATTATTACACCTTACATGGTGGAAAAGATAATATTTAAACAGACAACTCTGAATTAGAGATCAAAATCCCATCAGTATCAGCATAAAGAAACTCACCATCCAAAATCCTAGTACCAGCAAACGCAACCGGAACATGTTTCTCCCCGACACCTTTCTTATTTGCTTTAGCAGGATGAGACGCAAGGGCACGGACCCCAATATCACAACTGTTGATTTCATCAACATCTCGGATGCACCCGTTGACCACAATGCCTGCCCACCCGTTGTTCTGAGCTTGCACCACTGGATTGCCACCAAGTATGGCGCACCGCAAGCTTCCGCCACCATCAACCACCAGCACCCGACCGTTGCCCTTTTCTTCTAGAAACTCCCGGATCAAAACATTGTCTTCAAATACTTTTAGGGTGACCACTGGACCGGAGAATACCTGGCGCCTGCCGTATATGTGAAAAACAGGCTCGAGTGCACGAAGCTCACCGCTTACAAGTAGTTGCGGGTTTGCATCACAAACTTCCGCGGTTGTGACTAAGGCCATATTGTAATTTCTGCAAAGTAAACCCTTTTTAAGTTAACCTGACAATCCCTGTTTCAGTTGCTCAACAATTACAGTTTCATATCATTTTGCATAGGCTTGTACACGAACCACACGAACACGAACATGTTCGTGTTCGTTCATTTAACTTCAAACGAACACAAACACTTAAACTGATAAGTATTTGTGTTCATATTCGTTCGTTTAAAAAATGAATATGTCCGTGTCCCTTAATGTTCGTCCGTTAGAAATCTAAACGAACGGTTCACGAACATAAATGAACTTATATATGAACAAACGTAAATGAACACAAACAAACATTAACGAACATAAATGAAAACGAACGAACGAACAAATATAACACAATTAAGTAGATGACTCATCCAGATAATATTTAAATAGTTTCTATTAATACCTAAATGAACATAAATATACAGACAAAAACGAACAAGAATAAATGAAAGTTCACAAACATAAATGAACGGAAGAACAAACGAAACATGCGTTCATGTTCATTCGTATAATTAAACAAACACATATTATTTCTTCATGTTCGTACGTTTATTAAATAAACGAACGTAAAAAAACTTCCCACTGAACGTTTGGTTCCTTTACAGGCCTAATTTTGTGGTTTCGCAATTGTAGCTGCTTCTTTTTAGTTTAAAGTTAAATCAGTTGTAGTTTGATTTCAAACGTATCATGATTTTCCTTAGAATTCAAAGAAAGAGCGTCTTAACATATCATTACATTAAATTACACGACCAGCATACGGGTATAAACCTATAGCCTTTGGTCATAGAGCTGACCAGAATAACGCGATTCATGGAGCTAAAGAGACATAAAACTTAACCACTATTGCAATTGAAATATAATCAACACATATAATGATGACGAAGATACAACAATGTACCTTACAAAATTGGCATTTGAAGATTAATAAATCAAGAATCTGATGTCAAAATTAAAAATGCAGATGGAAGAACAAAATCGGATTTAAATGGTGTAAACGAGCCGAGGCGAGCCCAAGCTTGGCTCATTTTGACTTAGGAGAGCTCGAGCTTGAGCTTGGCTCTATTCAAGCTCTTTTTCTATAGCTCGGACTCGGCTCTTTAAATATTTATTTATTAACTTATAAACGTTTTTAATTATTTAAGAAAAACCTGAAACGAGCCTTAGCTTGGCTCCAGCTCGGTTAGTACCTTAAACGAGCCAAAGCTCGGCTGTCAAATTAAAACACAGAAGTTGAAAAAAAATAAAAATACACAAGGCTGAATAAGCGTCGACCGAGCATCCCACACAAGGCTCGATAGCTCAAAAGCTCGGCTCGTTTTGAGATTTGTATCGATCAGAGTTGGAGCAGCTGGTGAGCAGTTCGGCTTGTTTGCTGGCTACTCATTTAATCAGAAAACTTGTTTTACATATTATTCTTTCTACCCCCAAGTTGAATTGACATAACTCAAAGCGCTCCTAAAACTTGCTTAAATCTAAATGATCGATCGAATGAAAATATAATTCATATTCCGGGATCGGAATAATTAGACCGATCGTATAATAATCATCAATATAATATACTACAACATGATCCCCATCGTACACGCACCTTAGATTGAATACGCAGGCAGAGTAGAGTAGTAGATCAGATGAGATCCAACTTCAAATCACGGATCTGTGTTCAACCATTATTATTTATCATTAACAGCAACGACTTATTAAACAAATCAAATCTGGGGCCAACATGAAAATGAAACGTTGTCCATGTCGTCCTTATTTATTTTACTTTAGGATTGAGTACTGCTTACTAAATTTTAGGAACAAAAATTCTTAAAAGAGGGGAGAATGTGACAATCGAAAAAATTAGCAATTAATGTAACCGTGATTATGTAATAAAATAATTATATAAATAAAAGTATAGAGTATCTTTGTTTAAAGTCCAAATTGCAAAGTTATGAGAAATATATTACTAAATGTTTGAAAAAAAAAAGTTTAAATTTGTCGCGTAACGAACACCGCGTGAAACGACCATTGGCGACAACTTAAAAACTGATAAAAGTCCAAACGTGTCAGTAACCACTAGAAAAATTAAAATTTTTATGAAAATATTAGTAATAATATATAAAGTTGTTTTAAAAGATTCGAATGGTGAAATTTAGAAAATAAGCAAACAAAAGCCAGTGTAGGACACCGTATGAACTCGAACCAACCACCACCAAAATTAATTTTCTTTGGCTCGTATTATTAGGAATTCAATATCGGATCAAACCTGCTAAATATCATTTGAAACGGAGTTCGACTGATAAGCTAAAATTCATAATACGTAAACTAGGAAGTTTAAGACTTTGATTAATTTATCTACAAGATCCCAACCCAAACCCATGTGCCACCACCCATTGATTTATCCCCTTGTTTGTCTCAAAACCAATGGCCACCACCAATTGATTTACTTGTAAAACTATGTCTTCATAAGCCTATAAATCTGGTGTGTAGTAACATCCACTATAATCCACCTTGTCATCCTAGTATACAACTCACTAATCTAGTCTCCCTCTCCCACTCCATATACTCACGGCACCACCACCACCACTCCCTTACACCACCATCAACTCAAATCACAATCACACTTGATCAAGAACACACACTACAATGGAAGATTAAGTATTATAGGAAGCAAGAATCAAGCTAGGAAGCTAGGAAACACCCACACACAAGATCTTTATTTCATCATCTTACTAGTTTCTTCACAATTCAAGGTAAGATATATAGTTGATTTTAGGTCAATCAAGTTTGATTAAGTAATATTTCACACATATGTACAATCAACCTTAGAAACAAAAATTAGTGAATGTATGCATGTGTGTGATTGAGCTGTGGGTTTGTGTCTGTGTGAAAGAGATGGATTGAGTTGATAATATGATTGTTTATGGTCATATAATAGCTTACTTTAACTTGTCAATGTTGAGTTTACATGAGATTGATTGATGAATAAGGTTGATTATTAATTTAGTGATGAAACTAGGTGTGTTTATGGTTGAAATATTGAAAATGGGTTATGGATAAATTTACCCATATGAGCTGTGGGTTTTAGTTTGGATTAGGAATATCACTAGTTAACAAGTTACAAGCTATATGATGTTTGTTGATTTAAAACCCACCTAGTTGATTCACCAAAATTACATACATAAGACTTTTGGTTGACTTGTGATGATAAGATTGTAAAGTGGGATTATAATGATAGAATCTTTTTAAAGTGTCGACTGGTGATGTACTGATTATTACTATTTGACTACTTTGGTAAAAATTGACTTGAATGCACATACTGTTCAATTACATTATTAGATTATAAAGTTATATTTTTGTCTTTACAAGCATTGATTGAATATGATATTGAATGATCAATATGGATTGAAAATAACTGGAAACACTAGAATGTCATAATTTTAATATAATAAACAAACTAGAAATTTGTTTGGTAAAATTACCAATAAAGGAAACTTTTTGATTTGGTGCAAATTGCTTAATAGTTTGGCTTGATTATTGAACACATGGATATATGAATGATTAATGACTTACGATTAGAATTGTATTAGTAAACATTATTGTGAGAATTGTTGAGTTGACAAGATTATTATTAAGTTGATTATTTGTAGGGGTGGCAATCTTGACCCAAACTCTTTCAAATGAATCAATTTGAGTTGTTTTAAAAGTTAAATGAGTTGGTTTGGGTAAAAGGTTTTAAATAAATGGGTCAAAATGAGTCATTTGAAATTCCATCCTTTTATTTTCGGGTCAAAATGGGTCGACAAGCTCAAAGAAATGGGTCGATGTGGGTTAGTGTCCTAAGGAAATGTGACAGGTTTCGGATCGGAACGGGTTTTCGTACAAGACAGGTTTCGGCACAAAACGGGTTTTCAGATCGGAACTGGTTCGGTTCAGGTTTCAAGTCAACACGAGTTTTCAACCGTGACGTCTTGGGTTTTGGTTTCTTTCTGGAAGATTCCGGATTTGTTTTTGTTCGGTTTGAATTCTTTTTGTTTTGTTTTGATTGATTTTTTCGATTTCGATTGAAGTGGTCCGGTTTTGGCTCTTTTGTTTATTTATTTCATTTTTGTCGATTCTTTCAGTTTCGGTTCGATTCTAGATGGTTTGTTTTTTTGTTTTTTTTATGGAACTAGGACAACGTATGAAACATTTTAGTGTTTTTATTTTTTTTGTTTATGATTTATATTTTGAGTTATAAATTTTTATTATTATTTTTGAATATTTTTTTGAGGGTTTTTGATCTTAATAGAAAACCCCTCAAAAAAATTCAAAAAAAATAATTAAAAAAATCATAACTTAAAATATAAGTAAAAAACGAAAAATCAAAAAAAACTAAAATGTTTCCACCATTATTCTCGTTCACAAAAAAAAAAAAAAAAACTCAAAACCCAGTTTGACCCTAACCTATTTTGACCCAAACCAAAACAACCCTTTTTTTAATTGACTCGTTTTGACCCAACTCATTTTGACTCACACTCGTTTTGACCCATGACTCATTTCAACCCATGACTCGTTCGACCCAACCCAACCCATTTGCCACCTCTAATTACTTGCTAAATATAGAAACTTTGTTGTTCGAATTTTTAAGGATGCTATTATTAAATGATGACGATAGGATGAAAAAGGACCATGTTATAAGTTGTTATGATCTGGAAAGTTTGATGCATAAACACCATATTGACATCTTAGATATAACATACACATGTGTCGTAGAAATTTGAAGTCAAGGCTTGAGCATATTTAGTTGAGAAATTAGTTTAGTGTGTATATTTGGTGTTTTATGATCAAACATGAAAGTCATGGTGAATACTTGTTATTATGTGTATATTTGCTGTATAGAATGATTTAGTTTTGATATTATGACTTAAATAGCTTGTCAGTACATTAACGGTCGAAAAGTTCCACTTCAAACGTGAACCGACATGAGTTTTCGGAACTGTTTTAAAACAACTCCTAAAGTCATAAAATTCTTATATTTAACATAAGTTAAAGTATAAGAAAAAGGTCAAGATAGAAAAGCTTGAACCTACACGGTTCGTGTAGCGAAAACCGACACGGAAACATTAAAATTGACGTTTTTAAGAAAACAATAACTAAAATATAAACCGTATCATTCTTATTGAAAAACTAGTAGAACTTAGTTAAAATCATATAATTTTTTTTTAATAATTTAAAACTCCAAGTTTTCACGAAAAAATAATCGGTTCGTTCTTAAAACGCGAAACTAGCAAAACCGACCAAAACGACACCATAATCATAACAAGAATAGAGATTTTAATTTCATAATATTCCAGTAACTAAAACATATTTATATAAATCTATATATATTATTAAAGAATATAATAGTTTGCTAGAATAATATGAAGTATGATATTTGTTAATATTTTGTGTTTAATTGTATACATTTGCTAGTTGCTAATTAAGATAAGTATATATAAGTTAGGGTCTTGCGTGCTTGTGTGAAAACGTAACGTGGACTTAAACAAACTAAAAGTCGCCAACGGATCGTTCGAACTTGAACTAATAAAAAGATAAAAATATGCGTTAAAAGAAAACTAAGACATTTGTGTGAAATATTCTAAGTTGAGCAAACAACTTAAAATATATACATATAATTAAAAACGTATACTATAATAATAGGACATGGAGTGTTTGGATATATCTGACATTGTACCTACCGACGGTGAGTTTCTCTATCAACCCCTCGTTTTCAAAATGTTTTTATTATGTTTTTGGGGGGAAAACATATTCTTTGTCGATATTTTTTATTGAAGTTTTTATAAAGCATTTTATTTTACAAACCGTTTAAAAAGTGGGATGAGTCAACAATTAATTAAATAACTGTTAACCAAATTAATAAGGGCAAAGAAATATTGGTAGATCTATCGGGGTGCCCCCCCCCCATTTCCAATCGCGTTGGGTTAAAAATGAGAATATTTTGAGTATGGTATGTATCGAGTTATCACTTTTGATAGTCATACACTTGTTGTATTGATTGCTAGTCTACAACAATACGATTTGTTTAAAAGATAAAATGCTTCGGTTTTTTGGTAAGTTCAATTGTTGAGAATTTTTGAAAGATATAATTACCGTGTTAAAAGAACGGTAGGAAAGGCCAACACCGTTGCTTATGGTAATGGATTATGATAAAATAATGGTTGTTGAACCATGGTATGGAAAGAATTGATATGAATTCGTTTACGTTATTGTGTTACTCGATATATTGGTATAATGTTGTTTATTATGATTTTTATGATGAATAATATGGAAGTTTCGATTGCATTATTTTTGTAATACTATATATATATATATATATATATATATATATATATATATATATTATTTTCAATAAAGAGAACTCACCAACATTCGTGTTGACATTTATTTTAACATGCTTTTTAGGTAATTAAAATGAAGTATAGAAGCTTCGCGAAGAGCGCGGAAAAATAGTGACGTGTGTTTGAATGAAAAATGTTGACTTTATGTTGAACTTGTAGTTTGAATAATAATCATGTAATATGACACGTGTAATGACTATGATGATTTAATAAAGTTCAACTTTCATTATAAATGTATATTTAATTGTGATTAGCTGATCTATCACCACCCGAATGACTTGGTCAAAGTCTTCCGCTATCTTAATTAAGATTTTCGGGGTGTGACAGAAGTTAGTATCAAAGCCACTGGTTATAGGGAATTAAAAATTTTGGATAAAAATTTCTTAACTATACCCCGTATATTCAAACACACAATTTTCCTTACTCACGAAAAAAGGTATAAACAATTTAATGATTATTATTTTTAAATAAACAAATAAATAAAATATATAATAATAAAATAAATAAATAATAAATAAATTATAACAAGTATATAAATAAAATTGCAAAGTTTAAAGTTTTATCAATATGAATATATATATACACACACACACTAACGATTACTTAGTACATATTATGTTACATGTCACAAAAGCTTAGTTCACACAATATTATCAAGATTCACAACATCAACCGTAGGTCGAAGGACCGCCCCCAATGACCTCTGTTGTACCATTATTCGTGCACCACGCCAGTACCTTTTTTGTGAATCTTAATATTCCTTTTAGAGAAATTATTCACACATACTCGTAGAGCATAGTTCCCACTTACCTTAGTCATATTTCATCTTCCTACGCTAGATCTGTTTGAAATCTTTGCTAATTAGAGGATGAGGATGCGAACCTATCTCTCCATATTCTCAATATGAGTAACTCCGTTATTGATGTTGTGATGTTGTTGTTGTTTTAGCCGTTAGAACGTATTTATGGAATACTTAAGTTTCTAGTAAATCCCTCTTTTTACTCTAGTTATATATCCTATAACTTAGATATTTTGGTAAGGAAAATTTGAAAACTTGTGATTGGTGCTGATGCGTATTCACACATATTTAATAGTTATTTTAGTAACTCTAAACAAGTATGATAATTTTCCATTATCACGATGATCTTTTGAGTTGATTGATTATTATGCAGTTGTGAATATTTTGTATATTTATTCACACGTCTATAATAATTAATAATAACCTTTGTCTATTTCTGTTATTCAAAAATAATAGAAATGAAAATAAACCACCCAAATTAAGACAAACACCTGCCATTAGAAGATCTAATGTAACATCCCGAAATTTCCAAGTAATATTAATTATGTTACTTAATAATAGAAAGAAAGTTTACCCGGGTTATCAGGAAATAAATAATAGAATAGGAGTTGGTATGGGTCGGGCTAGTGTTGGGTAATGGATGTGGGTTGTGGACTTGGATTAATTAGGATGGGTTAAATGAGAATGGGCTTAGGTCCATGGGATCTCAGGGATATAAATACCCTAACACCCCAAAATATCTTCACTTTATCTTTATCCAAGCACACTCCACACACACCAAGCACACCCAAAACCGCCGCCGGCCGGGCCGAGAAAGAAGGAAGGATCGAGCGAGGTCCGGGTAAGAGAGAAAGATTAGTGGTGATACCAAGATAAACGAGATCCAAACAAGCTCAAATGGTATGATTCTTGATCTTGGAGGTTTAAAGATCCGAGCTTTTAGTGTATAAACGACCGAAAATGGTCGGGAAGTGTAGTGGGAGGTATTGAACCTTAACATGGGTGTTAAAATCGCCCGAAATGTTGATCAGAAACCGAAACAGCGAACATCTGGGCAACTTCGCCTTCATCTGGGCAACTTCGCCTTCAAGCGATGAACTTCGCCTGCAAGCTAAGTTCGCCTGATGAACTTCGCCTGCAAGCTAAGTTCGCCTGATGACAAGTTCGCCTGAGGTTTAAGTTCGCCTGATGATAAGTTCGCCTGAGGTTTAACTTCGCCTAAAGCTAAGTTCGCCTGAGGTTTAACTTCGCCTAGAGCTAAGTTCGCCTGAGGTTTAACTTCGCCTAAAGCTAAGTTCGCCTGAGGTTTAACTTCGCCTAAAGCCAAGTTCGATTAGGAAATAAATTAAAAGCGATAAGTAAAAGTAAGCTAATACTAGGCCACCAGATTAGATCAGGCGAGTATTGATACGTGTAACTTGTACAGTCAGCCGAGCTCAGTTAAAGAAGGGATTTACAGCTATCAGAAGAAAGAAGCAGAGTTCAGGTGAGTTTCTAGCCCCATTCCTTGTTATGTTTTCGGGGCTGTGTGCATACTCGATGTGTTGTTAATACATTTATCCTAAGCGATAAGTGTATGTCATATGTGATATGTGTGATAGATATGAATGATTGTTTGTCGGTACGCGAACGATCTTCGGATATTGCGCGTACTGTCAGGTTAAAAATAAAGGTACGAATATTATATATCGAAGATGTATGAATATTTCAAATGAATACTTGTCGGGGCGTGAACGATCTTCGGATATTGCACGTAACGACAAGGGGTATGGTTGTTAAATGAATGAGGTAAGGAATGCCTAGAGTGTTCTTATGTTATAATGTAAGTATGTGTATATAGTTACACGAATGGCATGTGAGTTCTACGTTCGACATAGTAAGTTAGGATGGCAAATCCCTCTAGCTTCTGTCGGACAGAGACTCGGCTGGTGATGGCGTAGTTAAGGACTGCGAGCCTTATACGTGAAGTAGATGATATATGTAAACGTAGATAAGGACTACGAACCTTATACGTAATGTAGATAGGCGTCAGCATAGGAAAGGACTGTGAACCTTATACGTGCTGATTTTGTAGCATAGGGGAGGACTGCGAACCTCGTACGTGCTATGAATTAGGTTGCAACATAGGGAAGGACTGCGAACCTTGTACGTGTTGTGGATGTATTTCAGCATAGGAAAGGACTGTGAACCTTATACGTGCTGATTTTGTAGCATAGGGGAGGACTGCGAACCTCGTACGTGCTATGAATTAGGTTGCAACATAGGGAAGGACTGCGAACCTTGTACGTGTTGTGGATGTATTTCAGCATAGGAAAGGACTGTGAACCTTATACGTGCTGATTTTGTAGCATAGGGGAGGACTGCGAACCTCGTACGTGCTATGAATTAGGTTGCAACATAGGGAAGGACTGCGAACCTTGTACGTGTTGTGGATGTACTATGGTATAGGGAAGGACCGCGATCCTTGTACGTACCATAAATGGTGAACATAGGTAAGGACTGCGAACCTTGTACGTGTTCATGACCTTGAGTACAGGTATAGACGGTGAACTATGAACGTACTCTCGGTAGACTGAGGTTAGTGATTGTAGATATGTATGTATGTATGGTAGCAAGTATGTATGTAGAACAGAAGGGTAACTAGTGAAGTATGGATATGTATCTATGGATGTGTATGTATGTGTATGTATTGCATGGCGTTCGATTAACTAGAACTCACTCAGCGTAGCTGACTTTTAGTATGCACGCAGGTGAGCTGATTATAGAGTTAGCATGAGGATGACACACGGCATGGATTGAACGGCTGGCATCTGAAGAAAGAAGTAAAGATGTTTTAAATATAAAGTTTTGTGTTATGGTATCAAAGAAAAGATTTAATGTTTTGTAACAAATGATTGATGTTTTATATTCCGCGAAAAGTTTTAATAAACTCTGATTTGAAGGACTGTGTTTATGAGTAAATCCGACGTTAAAGTAGGGCTACCGGGTTCGGGGCCTTAGAAGTTGGTATCCGAGCAAAGTTCGAGAGATTTAAGCATCCTACATGCTTAGACTCGAACAGAGTATGGGATTTAAGTAAGAAAGGAAAGAAGATGCCAGTTCAAGAATGCCATGTGTCGCTCAAGCAAGATCAGTAAAGGTAAAGTGCATGATTAAATGATATATGTTAATGGGAAAGGAAAGATATGTGAACGATAGGGATAGGAATAATTGATTGTTTGATTGACTAACTGCTTAAGTAGAACCAGCACAAATAGAATCATAAAGGGAAGTGTATAGGACACGGAAAGCAACGTGATCAGCTAGTCACAGCTAGCCACTGTTATTACCTGTTAGCCTTGCTATCCTTGTACTATATAGCTCCTTGAGTGAGGATGTTTGTGTTGTCCCTTTTAGAATACTGATGGCTGGAGCTGGAGAATTTGTGGGAACTGGGGGTCGCACTGGACGTCGTGGCAGGCCTCGTCTTGTCCGGCAACCCTCGGTAGAAGAAGCTTCCCACACCGAAGATGAAGGAAGCGCCGCTGGAGGAGACCAGAACAACAACGAAGAAGTTCAACTTAGCCCTGCAGTTCAAGCAGCCATTGTTCAAGCTGTAGTTGCTGCTGTGAAGAACCTGAATCCCGAAGGATCTGCCGGAAGCCGTGAACGAACTGCTGAAGGGGCGGGTGGTGATGGTAGGAAGGATGGGGAAGGAGAAAGAGGGTCCTCGAGTAAGGATAAGTCTGTGAAAGTCGATGACAGGAGAAGAGGCCAAGGTGGGTGCAACTATAAGTCCTTCAAAGGATGCGACCCGCCAAAGCTGACTGGTTTGGGAGACGCAATCGCTACTCTCCAATGGATAGCCACAATGGACAAGGTTATCCGCATTAGCGAATGCCGTCCCGACCAAGCTGTGGGTTATGCTACTCAGTCATTTGAGGAAGAAGCTATGTATTGGTGGGAAGGTGTGGAGCAGAGAAAGACTAGGGATGAGATCAAGGCGTTGAGATGGGACGATCTGAAGGAGTTGGTGATGAAAAAGTTCTGCACAGATGCCGAGGTTGAAAGGACGGAGATGAAGTTCTTGAATTTAAAGGCCGGTACGATGACGCATCGTGAGTATACTACTGAATTCAACCGACTATCTAGGTTGGTGCCTGATATGGTTGACACTGAGGTCAAAAGAATCAAATGTTATGTGAGGGGATTGCCACAAAAAGTCCGCATGTTGGTCAGGGCAAATAAACCTGCTACTTTTGACTCTGCTGTTGAACTTGCAGAAGTGGTTTATGCTGACCTGGCTGAGGACGATGTGGTGGTGGGGGAAAAGAAGGAAAAGAAATGGGCTACCTCTGCTAAGCGGTCTGGCGAGATGGTGACAACAACTGATGAGAGGAAGGCCAAGGTTGGGAATAAGGATGCGTGTAAGACGTGTGGGCGAGTGCACCCGGGGGAATGCAGGATTAGGACAGACAGGTGCTATCGGTGCGGAAAGGGTGGGCATTACTCTCGAGACTGCCCTGATCGTCCAAAGTGCTACAAATGCGGAAAAGCTGACCACATGGCTAGGGATTGCAAGGAATCAGGGGCGGGAGGTGCGGAAAGATAAAGACTTGGGGAAACTGCAGAGAGGAACGCTTGATGAAGGAATAATTGTTCATGCCATGGTTTTATTAAGTTGCTTTTGCTTAAGAACTTGTTGTGTGTTAAGGTTTAAAACTTATGGTTATCAGTGATGTGTAATATATTGAGTAGGTTATGAATGATTATTATGTTATGATGAAATGTTGTTTTAGACAATAGTGTTAAAAGTACTAATCAAAGCCCTTGGAGGTATGAGATGAGTTGTGGTACATCGAGGGTCTCATGGACAAGCTACCTTAAATAGCTAAAACACATGACCACCATTCGATGACTGCAAAGTCGGAAGTAAGAAGGGTAACTCAGAAAACGAAGGCGATTCAATAAAGCGTGTAAATATAAGAAGTTTTCCTTTTATAGGGAATAAGTTAGGTTTCGGGGACGAAACCTCTTTAAGGAGGGAAGACTTGTAACATCCCGAAATTTCCAAGTAATATTAATTATGTTACTTAATAATAGAAAGAAAGTTTACCCGGGTTATCAGGAAATAAATAATAGAATAGGAGTTGGTATGGGTCGGGCTATTGTTGGGTAATGGATGTGGGTTGTGGACTTGGATTAATTAGGATGGGTTAAATGAGAATGGGCCTTAGGTCCATGGGATCTCAGGGATATAAATACCCTAACACCCCAAAATATCTTCACTCTATCTTTATCCAAGCACACTCCACACACACCAAGCACACCCAAAACCGCCGCCGGCCGGGCCGAGAAAGAAGGAAGGATCGAGCGAGGTCCGGGTAAGAGAGAAAGATTAGTGGTGATACCAAGATAAACGAGATCCAAACAAGCTCAAATGGTATGATTCTTGATCTTGGAGGTTTAAAGATCCGAGCTTTTAGTGTATAAACGACCGAAAATGGTCGGGAAGTGTAGTGGGTGGTATTGAACCTTAACATGGGTGTTAAAATCGCCCGAAATGTTAATCAGAAACCGAAACAGCGAACATCTGGGCAACTTCGCCTTCATCTGGGCAACTTCGCCTTCAAGCGATGAACTTCGCCTGCAAGCTAAGTTCGCCTGATGAACTTCGCCTGCAAGCTAAGTTCGCCTGATGACAAGTTCGCCTGAGGTTTAAGTTCGCCTGATGATAAGTTCGCCTGAGGTTTAACTTCGCCTAAAGCTAAGTTCGCCTGAGGTTTAACTTCGCCTAGAGCTAAGTTCGCCTGAGGTTTAACTTCGCCTAAAGCTAAGTTCGCCTGAGGTTTAACTTCGCCTAAAGCCAAGTTCGATTAGGAAATAAATTAAAAGCGATAAGTAAAAGTAAGCTAATACTAGGCCACCAGATTAGATCAGGCGAGTATTGATACGTGTAACTTGTACAGTCAGCCGAGCTCAGTTAAAGAAGGGATTTACAGCTATCAGAAGAAAGAAGCAGAGTTCAGGTGAGTTTCTAGCCCCATTCCTTGTTATGTTTTCGGGGCTGTGTGCATACTCGATGTGTTGTTAATACATTTATCCTAAGCGATAAGTGTATGTCATATGTGATATGTGTGATAGATATGAATGATTGTTTGTCGGTACGCGAACGATCTTCGGATATTGCGCGTACTGTCAGGTTAAAAATAAAGGTACGAATATTATATATCGAAGATGTATGAATATTTCAAATGAATACTTGTCGGGGCGTGAACGATCTTCGGATATTGCACGTAACGACAAGGGGTATGGTTGTTAAATGAATGAGGTAAGGAATGCCTAGAGTGTTCTTATGTTATAATGTAAGTATGTGTATATAGTTACACGAATGGCATGTGAGTTCTACGTTCGACATAGTAAGTTAGGATGGCAAATCCCTCTAGCTTCTGTCGGACAGAGACTCGGCTGGTGATGGCGTAGTTAAGGACTGCGAGCCTTATACGTGAAGTAGATGATATATGTAAACGTAGATAAGGACTACAAACCTTATACGTAATGTAGATAGGCGTCAGCATAGGAAAGGACTGTGAACCTTATACGTGCTGATTTTGTAGCATAGGGGAGGACTGCGAACCTCGTACGTGCTATGAATTAGGTTGCAACATAGGGAAGGACTGCGAACCTTGTACGTGTTGTGGATGTATTTCAGCATAGGAAAGGACTGTGAACCTTATACGTGCTGATTTTGTAGCATAGGGGAGGACTGCGAACCTCGTACGTGCTATGAATTAGGTTGCAACATAGGGAAGGACTGCGAACCTTGTACGTGTTGTGGATGTATTTCAGCATAGGAAAGGACTGTGAACCTTATACGTGCTGATTTTGTAGCATAGGGGAGGACTGCGAACCTCGTACGTGCTATGAATTAGGTTGCAACATAGGGAAGGACTGCGAACCTTGTACGTGTTGTGGATGTATTTCAGCATAGGAAAGGACTGTGAACCTTATACGTGCTGATTTTGTAGAATAGGGGAGGACTGCGAACCTCGTACGTGCTATGAATTAGGTTTCAACATAGGGAAGGACTGCGAACCTTGTACGTGTTGTGGATGTATTTCAGCATAGGAAAGGACTGTGAACCTTATACGTGCTGATTTTGTAGCATAGGGGAGGACTGCGAACCTCGTACGTGCTATGAATTAGGTTGCAACATAGGGAAGGACTGCGAACCTTGTACGTGTTGTGGATGTACTATGGTATAGGGAAGGACCGCGATCCTTGTACGTACCATAAATGGTGAACATAGGTAAGGACTGCGAACCTTGTACGTGTTCATGACCTTGAGTACAGGTATAGACGGTGAACTATGAACGTACTCTCGGTAGACTGAGGTTAGTGATTGTAGATATGTATGTATGTATGGTAGCAAGTATGTATGTAGAACAGAAGGGTAACTAGTGAAGTATGGATATGTATCTACGGATGTGTATGTATTTGTATGTATTGCATGACGTTCGATTAACTAGAACTCACTCAGCGTAGCTGACTTTTAGTATGCACGCAGGTGAGCTGATTATAGAGTTAGCATGAGGATGACACACGGCATGGATTGAACGGCTGGCATCTGAAGAAAGAAGTAAAGATGTTTTAAATATAAAGTTTTGTGTTATGGTATCAAAGAAAAGATTTAATGTTTTGTAACAAATGATTGATGTTTTATATTCCGCGAAAAGTTTTAATAAACTCTGATTTGAAGGACTGTGTTTATGAGTAAATCCGACGTTAAAGTAGGGCTACCGGGTTCGGGGCCTTACATCTAAGATATCGACTTTCTTTGAAAAATTAGTTCAATAAGTCACACAATACATTAACGCTACATTGAAGCAACAAAATAAAGGACGCGGTGCAAATAAAGAGAATAGCAATGGAGCTAGTATTTGAAATCCACAATGAAGAATAAGATTGAAAGTGTCTATTCCAAGAGTTAGTATAACCCAATAGTATACGCTGAGTTAAACATTAGGTAAACTAGAAATTCGGTAGATAGCAATAAGCAAACCCATTGTTGTTTTGATAAATGAGCGACACACCCAAAAAGGATGTCTCAAATTCAAAAATTAGAATGCTATAGGAAGATCCATGAATACTCGTAAGGATTCACTTAGTTATCACTAATAACCATTATGTTCATGCACTTATCAATACTAGAGTCGAGTTAAGTTTGATTTCTAGGTTATCTCTTTCCAGAAGACCAATAAATTTAGATAAAAGGTATTCATTAAGTTTAGTTATGGAAATAAAAACCGTTATAGCCATCTGTGACTGTAATCTTCCAATAGAAACTCATAACCTCTTTAATGATCATACCTATCAAGGTAGAAAACCTAAATACAGAAATAGGCTAATTATCCGAAAATCATGCAAAGATCGTAGTTTCAGAAAGGCTGGTACGTTTACCACTCGCCAGTGGTGAAAATCTAGCAACCCAGGGTGATTAGTGTGATACCAAATTGATGATTGTTACCAAGTCACGCAAGCTATTGCATGAAGAATACCCTACACCTTGAGATATGCCAACAACTCAAGATTATGTAGAAGTTTTCCCCATAGATTTCCTTAGATAATTACCGTCAAGACACATCAAGTTTAGAATGGATCTTATACAAGATGATGCACCGATATCTAGAAATCTATCCAAACAACCCCAAGAACTGAACAAACATACCATTAAAATTCGATACCCATTATCGAGAATTGATGATCTATTTGATCAGTTTCAAGGGGGACCTGATCTATACCCAAATATCGATTTACCAACTAGATATTAATAGAAGAAGACTTTCTAAAGACATTTTATACATGATAGGGCCATTATAAGTCATACCGGTCGAATTGACAAATGAGTCGCAACGTTCTTGAATCTCGTGAATAGGATATGCAAATCCTACCTGGATGATATAAGCATATTTATTTATAGACCAAGAAAATTCATGAACAACACTTTAAACTAAATTGAGGATAGCTAAAGAAGGAACAATTTTATGTAGAAATTCTCTACGTATGATTTCTAGATTTGAGAAATTCATTGTCTTTGACATATAAACAGTAAGAAAGGTATACATATAAGTGTATTAAAGATTGAAGCAATTGAGGATTGGGAAACACCAAGGTCTCTTACCGAAGTGCGACAAACTTTAGTCCTTACTATGAATTATGGGAGATGCATAGTTAAAATTAGTTTAACCTTTGACGACATTAACTCAAAATGATAAGAAATATGCTCGAAACAAAAAGATAAGAGGAAGCTTCTCAATTACTAAGATTATGTAATGCACCTATCTATCCCCTCCCAGAATGAGCACATAGATTTGTAGTGATTGTGATGTTTTACGCTTAGGTATTGTATGCATGCTTATGCAAAAAGACAAAAGACAATAGCTATGTATCATGATAACTCAATGTGCATAAGAAGCATCACATTTTAGAGCTAGGAGTTGTCTTTTTTTTTTTACTCTCAAGACTTGAAGAAATCCTCTTAATAGAAAAAAATATATGAACTACACCAACCACAAGGGTTTTCTTTGTGTTGTAGATCAAATGGAACTTAAATGGGGGCAACCCACTGAAGTAGAACTACTCAATGATTACAATTGCGATATTTGTTACCACGTTGGTAAAATGAATATTGTAGCTGATGATTGAGTAGAAAAGAAAGCCTTCACATATATCAATGTTGGGATTAACGTTACAAGCATGCCTTACAACTTATATTGGAAATGTACAAGGCAAAGCCTTGAAGAAAGAAATCTAAAACTGATTAAATAGGGTTTAGATGCCTCGATATGAAGATTATGTGAATTAGTATTAGACAAACGGATAAGTCTAAAGCTCAATTCATCGAGATTCTACAAAAACCTCCAAAGACCGTATTAGCAAACCAATATTAAAAGAGACATTATAGTATATCGCAATAAATGTTTAGCATGATCAATGGTTAAGACAGAATATCATAAGCCAACTGAACTTATGCAAGAACTGGAAATTCCTCAATAAAAATGAGAGTCCATCATCATAGATTTCATAAACGAATCCCCACAAACACCTAAGTAAGCACGACACTCTCTGGGTAATTGTAAATTGATTCGTTTTTTTTTCTCTATCCATTAGGAAAAAGTTAAGATGGAGAAAATGATTGATTCCTGACGGAAAGAATGCTAGAGTAATCTTGTAAGGTAAATTGACAATTATGGTTCTAGAACATACTTGTGAATTTAAAGGTGCATTTGAACTCTAATTTGGCTATCTATGTCAAAGATTGGGTTAACTCTCCAAGAATCTATGAAATACTCTCCTACCATTGGCTTATTTTATTTAAGCAATTATATTCCAATGTTACAAATGTTACAGCCCCACCATTGGGATGGAAATAAAATTCGTCAATCATCACATTACTAAGCTAAGCTAGAGGGAAGTTGAGTCTTCATTTTTATGGATATTTCGAAATCACCATTCGAGTTTGTCCATTAGCATGCAAGCTCGAATTACCTCTAGCAGTTAGTAAAATATTTGATGCGTTCCACGTGTCCAATATGAATAAATACATACATGACGAATCACCAAAGTCCTTATGAACATCGTGTTTCAATTCATAGAAAAACCCGCATAAGTTATTAATAAGAACATTCAGAAGCTTAGGCAAAATTAAATCAAGTTAGTCAAAATCAGGTGGAATTCAAAACTTGGTCATGAATTCACTTTGGAACATTTAAACAGATGAAAAGAATATACCCTCATCTATCTATTGTAGGATCAGACTTGAGTACTACTTCCTAATTTTTTTGGACGAAAATTCTTAAAGGAGCGGAGAATGTGACAATCGGCAAAAATTAGCAACTAATGTAACCGTGATTACGTAATAAAATAATTATATAAAGAAGGTATCTTTGTTTAAAGTCAAAATTGCAAAGTTATGAGAAATATATTACTAAATGTTTGAAAAAAAAGGTTTAAATTTGTCGCGTAGTGTAACATCCTACTTTTGGTTATAATAATAAAATAAATTTCGTTTATCTCATAGTGGGTCGTTATCGGTTAAGATGAATAGAATATGAGTTGGTCTAGTGTTGGGTGAATGGATATGGGTTATGGACTTGGGTATGAAAGAAAGAAGGAAAGACCATGGGCTTAAACCCATGATCCCTAAATATATAATCCATAATCACCTTTAATTCCCTCATTTTACACATATTTCATACACCACCAAAACACACACTTAAGATCTCTCTCTAGTTCTCTCCTTATCTAGCCGAAACAAGAAAGAGGAATCGATCCCGACCCGAGGTAATAATAGTATGATGTTGTATGAGCTTAAACCCGTTAGATATAATCGCGAAACGACGAGCCGACACCGTTAAACAGTTTAAGTCACGAGATCCGGATGGAATCGGGTATAAACCGAACCTAAGATGAGCTTAAGGATCACCCTAGCTCAGATCTGGATCAAACGAGACGAAAACGGTGAAAACGATGCTGAAACACGTTTTTCCGGCAACCGCCCGGTTTTCCGGCGACGGCGGCGCCGGGAAGGCGGCTGGTACGAGGATAACATGTCAGAGAATGTTTCTGACATTCTCTGACCTAACCCTAATTCGTTAACGAATTAGAGGTAATTCGCCGCGTAATTCGTTACAAGAGTATAACGAATCAGACCTAGTTCGCATCCAGATTCGTCAAGGAAAAAGATAATGAATTAACCGCAGTTCGTTATAGTAATTAGTTAAAGAAGATAACGAACTAAAAGGTTCAGTTCGTTATAAAGGTTCAGTTCGCTATGAGGCCCAATTCGTTAAAAAGGGCCAATTCGTCATAAGGTCCAATTCGTGATGACAAACCAATTCATTAAAGAACCCAGTAGCGAACTGGAAGTTTACTTAAATGACAGAACAGTCCCTGGACTTGAAATGAATGATTTAATTACAAATAAGCCCTTGAACTTTCAAGCAGCTCGACCCCAGCCAGGGGCTCTGCCCCTTGGACCCCGCTAGGGGCTGCCGGCCCTAGAACCCTGCTGCCAGGGGGCTGCCCCCGGACCCCCATTCGTTGAGGGTAATAATTAAACTAGAAAGACGATATGTGTAGTGATAGTTTATTGATACGTATAATTATTATACAGTTAGTCGTGCACAGCTTAAAAAGGGAATAACCGTAAACGGTGAACACAACCGCATTGAGGTGAGTTTCTAGCCCCACTTCCTTTTTATGTTTTCGGGGCTATGTGCATACTCGATGTGACAGTCAATACACTTACCTTAGGTGGTAAGTGTATGCCTTGTATGATTTATGTATGACGATTGCTTGACGATGCGGGAACGATCTTCGGATATTGCATGTGCCGTCAAGTGTTAGTTAAAGGTATGATTGATATGTATGATGTATGAATGACGTATGTATGAATATGTATGATGTATGAACAATATATGTATGAAATGTTGATGGTACGTGAACGCTCTTCGGAGATTGCAAGTATCGTCAAGGAAAGTATGTAAATGACAGGTATGTTATAGTAGTGCGAATGTAGGGAACCGACCCTAATAATGTCGGCGAATGAAGGGAACCGACCCTAATAGTATCGGCGAATGTAGGGAACCGACTCTAATAATATCGGCGAACGTAGGGAACCGACCCTAATAATATCGGCGAAGGTTATAGGGCGGAATGCTCTTTAAACATATATGTATGAATGAAAGTATGTAAGTAAGTACGAAAGAAAGAATGAAGATATGAAGGTATGTACCTCCGGGTGCATATGCTAGTATGTGAATGTATTGTATGTTGTATGATTAACTAGAACTCACTCAGCGTAGCTGACTTTTAGTATGCACGCAGGTGAGTAGAATGAGGCAACTTGCTTTATGGAGAGCACATGTCATGGATTAGAAGACACTGTCATCTCAATGAAGTGTTATGTTATGTTATTTTAAAAGACAGTGTTTTAAGTTTAAATGATTTGAATGTTCGTCAAAGACACGAAATGATGGATATGTAATATATTGGTTTGAAGTTTAATATTCCGCGAATGTTTTAATTAACTCTGATATTATGAACTATGTTTATGAGTAATCCAACGTCAAAAGTGAGGCACCAGTAACTGGGCCTTACAAGTTGGTATCAGAGCAAAGTTCAAGAGATTTATGCATCCTACATGCCTAAACTCGAACGTAAAGAGAATGGGATAAAGGTAAGAAAAGAAAGAAGATGCCAGTACGAGAATGCCATGTGTCACTCAAGCAAGCTAAGTAAAGGTAAAGTATGTGATTAAATTCACATGTTAAGTGGAATGATGAATAAATGTTTGCGTAGTAGCTAAATAAAGAATGTATGAATGCTAGCTTGATTGCTAGGGATAGGGTTCGTGATGATATGAACTGTTTGATTTTCTAACTGTTAGAAATAGAACTAGCACAAATAGACTCATAAGAGGAAGTGTATAGGACACGGAAAGTAACGTGATCAGTTAATCACAACTGGCCACTGTTATTACCTGTTAGCCTTACTATCCTTGTACTAAATGGTTCCTTAAGTGATGATGTTTGTGTTTCCTATAGAATACAAATGGCTGGAACTAAGAAAGCTGCTGGAAAAGGAGGGCGTACAGGACGTCGTGGTAGGCCACGTGTTGCCCGAGAGCCGTCAGTAGAGGCCGCTACTAACAATGAAGGCGAAGGAAGTGCATCCGGTGGAAATCCGAGTAACAACGAAGGGTATCAACTTGACCCTGCTGTTCAAGCTGCCATTGCTCAAGAGGTAGCAGCTGCTGCGAATAACTGGAATGCTGAAGGGTCTGCTAGAGGCCGTGAAAGAACCGTTGAAAGGGCGGAAGGAGATGGTAAGAAGAATGATGAATGGGAGGGGGAAGAATCAAGCGTGGTTAAGTCAGTGAAGGTGGATGACAAGAAAAGGGGCCGAGGTGGGTGCAACTATAAGTCCTTCAAGGGTTGTGACCCGCCGGAGCTAACTGGCTTAGGAGACGCAATCGCTACTCTTCAATGGATAACCTCCATGGATAAAATTATTCGAATTAGCGAATGCCGTCCCGACCAAGCTATGGGGTATGCTACCCAATCATTCGGTGAGGAGGCGATGTACTGGTGGGAGACAGTTGAGCAGAGGAAGAGTCAAGAAGAGATCAAGGCCTTGAGGTGGGACGATCTAAAGGAGTTAGTGATGAAGCGATTTTGTGCTGATGCAGAGGTAGAGAAGGTTGAGATGAAGTTCTTGAGTTTGAAGGCTGGTAAGATGACACACCACGAATACCTCACTGAATTCAACCGTCTGTCAAGGTTGGTGGCAGATATGGTGAACACCGAGGCCAAGCGGATCAAATGAGACCTTAGAGGACTGCCACAGAATGTTCGTGTCTTGGTCAAGGCTGGTGGACCAGGTACTTTTGATTCTTCTATGGGGCTTGTGGAAACGGTTTATGAGGACTTGACAGATGAGGTGGCTATGGATGAGAAGAAGGAGAAGAAGTGGGTCGCGCCTGCCAAACGACCTGGTACTCAGATGTGGAATCCCAAGAACAAGCAACCGATAGTGTGGGAGAAAAGGTCATGTAGGACGTGCGGAAAGATGCACGCTGGAGAGTGCAAGTGGGGCACTGGGTCTGAGGTGTGCCGCAAGTGTGGGAAGTCCCATGGTGGGGAGTGTAGATCAGGGTCAAATGCCTGCTACAAATGTGGTAAGATGGGGCACTTTGCCCAATATTGCTATGCGAAGCCCGCGTGTTATAAGTGCGGACCGACAGGTCACTTGGCGAGGACTTGTACGAGTGGTGAGGCTGGAGGTAGTAGGAAGAAGGATAATGATCAAGCGAGGCCAAGGACTAGAGCCTACATGCTGACCCAGGAACAAGCTAGGCAGATCCCTGATGTTGTGACCGGTACGTTCTTAGTAAACGGTATTACTGCTTCGGTATTATTTTATTCGGGAGCGAATAGAATATTTGTAGCTACGACATTTAGTAAATTAGCTAAAATGAAATGTTGCCGAGTGTCTAAAACCTTCATAGTAGAAACCGCTAGTGACACCTCGGTGAAAGTAATAAAAATGGTTAAGAATTGTAAGATAGAATTAGAGGGACATGAGTTCCCTGTTACTTTGTATGTTATGACCTTAGGAGGTTTCGATGTAGTTTTGGGAATGGATTGGTTGTCCGAATATGAAGCTCTGATACTGTGTAAGAGTAGGATAATAAAGCTAAAGTCATTGGACGGTAGTACGGTGACGGTTTATGGCGATAAGGTAAGTTCAGGGTTTAACGTCATTTCAATGATGAAAGTCGAGGGTTTGTTAAGGCGAGGGTGCGGTGCCTACCTGGCGTATGTTGTCAACGCTACGGCCGAGACAAAAGAAATGAAAGATGTTCCTATTATGCGCGATTACCCAGAAGTATTCCCTGAGGATCTTTCGGGGTTGCCACTGGAACGTGAGATAGAATTCCAGATAGACTTAGTACCAGGAGCCCAACCCGTTGCGAAAGCGCCTTACCGTCTAGCGCCGCCTTAGATGAAAGAATTGATGTCCCAACTGCAAGAACTCCTCGACAAAGTTTTCATAAGACCAAGTGTTTCTCCTTGGGGCGCGCCAGTGTTGTTCGTGAAGAAGAAAGATGGAAGTATGAGAATGTGCATAGACTATCGTGAGTTGAACAAGCTTACAGTGAAGAATAGATACCCTTTGCCTAGGATTGATGATCTGTTTGACCAACTGCAAGGGTCAAGTTGGTTCTCACGAATAGATCTCAGATCAGGCTATCATCATCGGAAAGTGAAAGAGGCAGACATCCCTAAAACAGCGTTTCGGACGCGGTATGGACACTACGAGTTCCTTGTGATGCCATTCGGTCCAACAAATGCTCCTGCAGCATTTATGGACATGATGAATAGGGTGTGTTGGCCAAAGTTGGATAAGTCAGTTATTGTCTTCATCGACGATATATTGATTTATTCAAAGAGCGAGTCGGATCATGCTGAGCATCTGAAAGAGGTATTGGAGACTTTGAAGAAAGAGAAGTTGTATGCTAAGTTTTCGAAATGCGCGTTCTGGTTACGAGAAGTGCAATTTCTAGGTCACGTGATCAATCCTGAAGGGATTACCATGGACCCAGCTAAGATTGAGGCGATAACCAATTGGAAGACTCCAGAAAATCTGGCTGATATACTAAGCTTCTTAGGGTTAGCTGGCTACTATAGGAGATTCATCGAAGGTTTCTTCAAGATAGCCGCACCGTTGACCGGTATGACCTGAAAGTTGATAGTATTCAGTTGGGGGAAGTTTCAGGAAGAGGCTTTTCAGGAGTTAAAGAAAATACCCACGCAAGCTCCAATCCTTGCTTTGCCCGATGGTGACGAGAATTTAGTTGTTTGTATTGACGCTTCTCATCGTGGGTTAGGTTGCGTGTTGATGCAACGAGGGAAAGTGATAGCTTATGCGTCTAGACAGTTGAAAGTCCATGAGAGTACTTATCCAACGCATGATTTAGAGCTAGCAGCAGTAGTGCATGCTCTCAAGATATGGAGACATTATCTGTACGGTACTAAGTGTACTATCTATACGGACCATAAAAGTTTAAAGTACTTCTTCGAACAGAAGGAGCTAAACATGAGGCAGAGAAGATGGTTAGAATTGATAAAGGATTACGACTGCGATATTAAGTACTACCCTGGTAAAGCTAACGTGGTCGCTGATGCGTTAAGCCATAAGAATGAGGAAGTCATTGCAACAGTAAAGTCATACCAGTTGATTATGAATTCAAGTCTTTTTGAAGAAATCGTCAAGGTGCAAACGGAGGTGCTTGCAGATGAAGGGCTAGTGAAGAAAGAAAGAATTTTCGGTCAGCAAGACGAGTTGATGGAAAACACGCATGGTGTTAGGACTAGGTTTGACCGCATGTGGATTCCACGCCATGGAGATCTCAGAAGTAGAATCTTAGATGAAGCTCATAAGTCAAGATATTCGATTCATCCAGGAGCTACGAAGATGTACCAAGATTTGAAAAGAGACTATTGGTGGCCAGGAATGAAGAATGATGTGGTAGATTATGTCAGTAGGTGCTTAACTTGTTTACAAGTCAAGGCAGAGCACCAGAAGCCTTATGGGAAGATGCAACCGCTCGAGATACCATAATGGAAATGGGAACACATCACCATGGATTTCATAACTAAGCTACCTCGTATAGCTAAGCATCATGACACCATCTGGGTGGTTGTGGACCGTTAGACCAAGAGTGCTCACTTTCTGCCTATACGAGAGGCTATCTCGTCAGAGATGTTAGCAAGCTTGTTCATTAAAGAGGTTGTATCTAAGCATAGAGTGCCGTTATCGATCGTGTCTGATAGAGATACTCGTTTTACTTCGAGGTTCTGGAAGAGGTTCCATGAAGCCATGGGAACGAGATTGAACATCAGTACGGCGTATCATCCTCAAACGAAAGGACGATCCAAACCCTTGAGGATATGCTACGTGCTTGTGTTTTAGACTTTGGTGGAAGTTAGGATGATCATCTACATCTGGCAGAGTTCTCTTATAACAACATCTACCATTCAAGTATTGGTATGCCACCATTCGAGATGTTGTATGGAAGACGTTGTAGAACTCCGATATGTTGGGGAGAGATTGGTCGAAAGCATATGGGAAGTTTGGAAGTTATTCAAGAAACTTCTTCAAAGTTTGCTCAGATTAAGGCAAGGATGAAAGCTGCTCAAGACAGACAAAAGTCGTATGCTGATAAGCGGCGACGACCGATTGAGTTTAACGTTGGTGACAATGTGATGTCAAGGTCTCGCCTTGTAAAGGAATTATTCGTTTTAGGAAGAGAGGAAAACTGTGTCCGAGGTACATTGGACCGTTTAAGATTTCAGATCGAGTAGGTGAAGTGGCTTACAAGTTAGATTTGCCAGAAGAGTTAGAAAGAATTCACTCAACATTTCATGTTTCTCATCTGAGAAAATGTCTGGCTGACGACACGTCGCACGTGCCATTAATGGACAATGAGGTTGATGAACAGTTGAACTACATTGAGCAACCAATCAAGATAGTTGATCGCAAGGAAAAGCAACTCCGACGCAAGGTTATACCCTTAGTGAAAGTGATACGGAAGCACTGTAAAGGATCAGATGCTACTTGGGAAGCTGAGGATGAGATGCGCAAGTTTTACCCGAACTTGTTTATGTAATAGTTAGGTTTCGGGGACGAAACCTCTTTAAGGAGGGAAGACTTGTAACATCCTACTTTTGGTTATAATAATAAAATAAATTTCGTTTATCTCATAGTGGGTCGTTATCGGTTTAGATGAATAGAATATGAGTTGGTCTAGTGTTGGGTGAATGGATATGGGTTATGGACTTCGGTATGAAAGAAAGAAGGAAAGACCATGGGCTTAAGCCCATGATCCCTAAATATATAATCCATAATCACCATTAATTCCCTCATTTTACACATATTCCATACACCACCAAAACACACACTTAAGATCTCTCTCTAATTCTCTCCTTATCTAGCCGAAACAAGAAAGAGGAATCGATCCCGACCCGAGGTAATAATAGTATGATGTTGTATGAGCTTAAACCCGTTAGATATAATCGCGAAACGACGAGCCGATACCGTTAAACCGTTTAAGTCACGAGATCCGGATGGAATCGAGTATAAACCGAACCTAAGATGATCTTAGGGATCACCCTAGCTCAGATCCGGATCAAACGAGACGAAAAACGGTGAAAAACGGTGCTGAAACACATTTTTCCGGCCACCGCCCGGTTTTCTGGCGACGCAGTTGCCGGAAAGGCGGCTGGTACGAGGATAACATGTCAGAAAATGTTTCTGACATTCTCCGACCTAACCCTAATTCGTTAACGAATTAGAGGTAATTCGTCGCGTAATTCGTTACAAGAGTATAACGAATCAGACCTAGTTCGCATCTAGATTCGTCAAGGAAAAAGATAACAAATTAACCACAGTTCATATATAGTAATTCGTTAAAGAAGATAACGAACTAAAAGGTTCAGTTCGTTATAAAGGTTCAGTTCGCTATGAGGCCCAATTCGTTAAAAAGGGCCAATTCGTCATAAGGTCCAATTCGTGATGAAAAACCAATTCGTTAAAGAACCCAGTAGCGAACTGAAAGTTTACTTAAATGACAGAACAGTCCCTGGACTTGAAAAGAATGATTAAATTACAAATAAGCCCTTGAACTTTCAAGCAGCTCGACCCCAGCCAGGGGCTCTGCCCCTTGTACCTCGCTAAGGGCTGCCGCCCCTAGAACCCCGCTGCCAGGGGCGCTGTCCCCGGACCCCCGTTCGTTGAGGGTAATAATTAAACTAGAAAGACGATATGTGTAGTGATAGTTTATTGATACGTATAATTATTATACAGTTAGTCGTGCACAGCTCAAGAAGGGAATAACCGTAAACGGTGAACGCAACCGCATTGAGGTGAGTTTCTAGCCCCACTTCCTTGTTATGTTTTCGGGGCTGTGTGCATACTCGATGTGACAGTCAATACACTTACCTTAGGTGGTAAGTGTATGCCTTGTATGATTTATGTATGACGATTGCTTGACGATGCGGGAACGATCTTCGGATATTGCATGTGCCGTCAAGTGTTAGTTAAAGTTATGATTGATATGTATGATGTATGAATGACGTATGTATGAATATGTATGATGTATGAACAATATATGTATGAAATGTTGATGGTACGTGAACGCTCTTCGGAGATTTCAAGTATCGTCAACGAAAGTATGTAAATGACAGGTATGTTATAGTAGCGCGAATGTAGGGAACCGACCCTAATAATGTCGGAGAATGAAGGGAACCGACCCTAATAGTATTGGCGAATGTAGGGAACCGACCCTAATAATATCGGCGAACGTAGGGAACCGACCCTAATAATATCGACGAAGGTTATAGGGCGGAATGCTCTTTAAAACGTATACGTATGAATGAAAGTATGTAAGTAAGTACGAAAGAAAGAATGAAAGTACGTATGTAAGTAAGTGTGTAAGAAGATATGAAGGTATGTACCTTCGGGTGCATATGCTAGTATGTGAATGTATTGTATGTTGTATGATTAACTAGAACTCACTCAGCGTAGCTGACTTTTAGTATGCATGCATGTGAGTAGAATGAGGCAACTTGCTTGAGGGAGAGCACATGGCATGGATTTGAAGACACTAGCATCTCAATGAAGTGTTATGTTATGTTATTTTAAAAGACAATGTTTTAAGTTTAAATGATTTGAAGGTTCGTTAAAGACACGAAATGAAGGATATGTAATATATTGGTTTGAAGTTTAATATTCCGCGAATGTTTTAATTAACTCTGATATTATGAACTGTGTTTATGAGTAAATCCAACGTCAAAAGTGAGGCACCAGTAACTGGGCCTTACACGTAGCGAACACCACGCAAAACGACCATTAGAGACAACTTAAAAACTGATAAAAGTCCAAACGTGTCAGGAACAACTAGAAAAATTAAAATTTTTATGAAAATATTTGAAATAATATATAAAGTTATTTTAGAATATTCGAATTGTGAAATTTAGAAAATAAGCAAACAAAAGCTAGTGTAGGACACCGTATGAACTCGAAACCAACCACCACCAAAATTAAGTTTTTTAGCCCGTATTATTAGGAATTCAATATCGGATCAAACCTGCTAAATATCATTTGAAACGGGGTTCGACTGATTAGCTAAAATTCATAATACGTAAACTAGGAAGTTTAAGACTTTGATTAATTATCTACAAGATCCCAACCCAAACCCATGTGCCACCACCCATTGACTTATCCCATTGTTTATCTCAAAACCAATGGCCACCACCCATTGATTTACTTGTAAAACTATGTCTTCATAAGCCTATAAATATGGTGTGTAGTAACACTGATGTGCAAATATATATATATATATATATATATATATATATATATATATATATATATATATATATATACACAAATCGCAACTAAGCTTTTAAAACCAAACAACCTATTCTAGTTCACACAAACGGCAAGTGTACCGGTCCCTTATAGCAAAGAAAAGGAAAGTCCGGATATCGAACTCGAAGACACGTGAGAACGTCTTAGATTATAAACCCTAATCCAAGTCCTACCCTGAGATATTATATAATATATTGTTCCCACTAGACTAAACTGCCTTTTAGATGCATATCAACCCTTGGATCATTCTAACGTTAAATCTGATCCGTTTAAAGTCGACGGTTACCTAAAAACTTCTTCTAGAAGCGGAAGTTTACGGCGGTTCCACATTCTCTTTCATACGCTCCGGTAGTCCGCCTTTTCCTCCCCACGTCGACTGAACTGAAGCAAACTATGCTATTTATTCTCGTATTCCCTTCCTCTTCTTCTTCTTCTTCTTCTTCTTATTCTTCCTCTTCTTCCCTACCTCTTGGTTGGCTGTGTGAGAGAACAATCTCTAAATCGTGAAGCTACCCATCACCGCCAAGCTTAGTCAGAGACCTTCATCTGATTTATACCGGAGGGCATCCTCAAAGTTCAAGCATCTGTCTCCGGTAAGTATTTTGTTGCAAAGGAGGAGTCACAATCCTAAATCTGAACAAAGCTTAACTATAACTATGATGCTGCGGGAATTATTCATATACAAAGTTCCAATTTCAATTCTCATATTCGCTTTTAGTCTGCCTCCAAGCCCAAAACTGGTCTTGAACCTACCTTATTCATTGCCTTGGTCATTGCTAAATTGTTAAGAGTTACTAGGTTGTGGGTGATGACCAAATTCCAATTCTATTTTGCAGGTGAATCTGATAGAGACATCAAAGATATAACTGCATTAACTAAGGTAGTTGCTATACTTTCTTCATACATCGCAAAAAGTTTTTTTGGAGTATGCTCAAGTTGTTCGTGTTTTGTACATCCACACAAAAATGTTACTTTATTTTACTATGGTTACAGGTTACCTGCAACGCGTAGTCTCTGGTGTACCCCTATTCAGTTTGGAGTCTGATGTTAATCTTAAGACACGTGCATCTGTGGAACATGTATTTTCGTTGGACTCATTAGATGTATGTGGTACTCTTGGCCTAAATTAGTCGTCTTGCCTCTATTAGATTCTCATCGTTTATTTTTTGTTATGTCTACTAACGTTTTCAATGGCAGAATATTAAAATATTGCCAATCCTTGATGCCTATCGGAATTGTAAGTTTGTTAATAGTACTAGAGTGACCAGCCAACTTAACAAAACCGTTATAATGATGAAGGTAATAAAAGTTTGAAGGTGGTATTTGTCACTTTAGGTGCAATCAAATGCTCCAGAAACTTGCATTAGGCCAAAGCTGTAACAATTGTGATCCAAACTCCTAAGTAATAGCTTTGAGGGTAAAAAATACAGAAATATTACTGCTATAGAGGATATAACTGGATTTAACCAAAAAACCATTGGAAGATCAAATTGGCATTATTGACAATCTGGAGATTGTCAAGAGATTGAGTTATAGGTAATGCCATGTTGACTTTATGGTAAAAAAGGAACTTTTGACAATTGACAGTGTTAATTTTTTAGCTGGCAACTTTTTGATTAACATTGATCTAAAGGCAAAAGGGATAATTAGTTTGTTAATTGATTCTAAAGACTTGATTATTCATTTTGATGTATTTTTCTAAGCCAAGTCAAATCATAATATGTGATAATATATGAATACATTTTCAATTAGAAATGTTCAAATGCATCAAGAATGAGATTTATTTATTTACAGCTGTAATTGATTATCAAATATCCAAGCTGGAGGCTGATTCTTTGCCCAAGCCTTTGACATTGTTAGTCTTACTTTTGTTATTTTCAGTTCTAGCTGACTAAAAATATGTTTGTTTTCTTTTTTGTGGATATGATATGTAGATCAGCTCAGGTATGAAGATTTCAAGGATTGGATAACTTGTGGTATACTCCTATGCAGATTTAAATTCATCATTGTTTTTAGCCAAGTGGAACAGTGTGATGATTATTTAGAAATTGAAGTGGACAGATTTGATGTGTTGGTTTGCGCTAGGATTCTTCATTGCCACAACATTAAGTTTGCGAGTAGTAATTACGGAAATGAACCTACTGGCATGCAGTTTTTCTATATGGAATGTTGTTTGTTATGAATTGCGACGGGTAGCTATGTTTTCACAATTTGGTTTAAGTGTTGTTGCTTTTGTTGTTGTGACCAAGAGTGGAATACATCAAGATTTTAGCTCATTCGTCTTGTAACCTAGCTGAGTTAGACCTCATTTTATGATTATATGTCAAAATTGGATAAATGTAGTGAATACGCACTCACACACATCTATGTTTTTAGATATTCATGTGTAAATCATTTTTCAGGGACCATGTTCCCCTTACACTGTTTTGCATCAACCCAACCAAGAATTTTCCATTGTGGCCCGTTACATACATAACCAACTCGACCCAACTTAGAAACTTCCTTTTGCTCTTTTTCAATCAAATACTTTTTTTTACTTAAAATGCAAAGAAATAAAACTTATGTTATTATAACATCAAAGAACCCGTCCACCGGACGGGTATAAAACTAGTTTCTAATTGATTTTATTATTATTTTTATTATATTTTAATTAATTTAAACTAACCTAACTTAACTCAACGAAACTAACGAGGTTTTACCAAGTATGGAGAAGCGACTACCTAGGCAAGAATCCTATTAACAGTTTAACGGCTAATGGAATTAACTAATCACACAACACCAGGATCGTAAAATAATCAACTAAGGCTCATTAAAGTTCGCTAGATTACCTCTCGGTATCACCAACTAACCCTCATAAATCTAAGAAGATTAGATAAATGCACCAGGAAAAAGATTACTAAGGTACCCTAATGACGCATCTCCTCTCGGACTCAACGACACAAAACCCGCTAAAAATTGGTACTAGAAATTACAGGGATAAAGAGGTAACAATATCTAACTCGATTTAGGATACATATTTGGACGCAAAACTAAACCGGATAAGACCAAAACTCGTTCTCGCGCAATTCTAACTTAACCGAATAAAGACACGAGACAAACTGACTCCCTATTACCTCTCGGTCGCAAGGAATGTGAACCTATTGAATTTTAATAATTAATCACACTCAAGATTCCTATGGTCGCGCTAACTACAAATAGATCAAAAACACCAAGTCTATGACTTAAACGTAGAACCCTAACCGAACGACAAACAATCAATCAATCAAAGTCATATGCAGAATCACAAACAATAATTATATGAAAACAATATTTTAACACATCAAAGATTAAATTAAATAAAGCTTTTTAATAATAATATGTCATGTAATTAATTAAAACCAAATAAACCGTCAAACAAAATCAATAATCATCTCAACCTAGGTAGTTAAATAGATTTAGCCAATAATAATAACCAACGAAAACTTAACAGATTCAAAAGTCATAATCATCATATTAAGAAATATAGAGATGAACTTATAAAATAAATAAAGCAAACCACTTTGAAGAAAAATAATGTTCCCTATTGCGGTTGCTGTCCCGACTCCCCTTGGCTTACTTATTCTTCTCTTGGCTTGACAATTGCGAAAAAAAAAACAAATTTCTTTTGTGATGAAGGGCTACCGACTGGGTATATGGGGTTAAGATTATAAGTTTCTTAATTATTGTTTTCTTTCCTTGTGCTACTACCGACCACTCTTTATTGACCAACCCCAAGTAATTGTCTTTTTTGTCCCCTTAAAACAAGTAGCCAACCTCCTTGTTCCCTCCTAGGAAACCAAAACACAATAAACTTTTTTATTTTTTTGTTATATTAATATATTGAGCATGAAAGGATTAATTCTTGTGGGTTTGGGTCGGGTCTTGAGTTTAGACTTGTTAACTTGATCATTGAAGCCTCTTATGTCTTCAAAAACCCGATCATTTTCTCTTTTTAAAACTTGTCACCTACACAAAATAATAAACTTTGTAAGATCAAGTTAAAACGAGTTAAAAACATTATTTATTATATAAATAATTAATAAAAAGATGATAAAATGGTACGGAAAATTAAGTGTGTTTTACAACACATCAAACATCCCCACACTTAAGACTTTTACGTCCTTGAAAAAGAAATCTACATAGGATCATAACCAAGTGAAAAACAACAAACTCCCAGATTATTTAACATTACTAAAGCACAAGAAACAGCTCGACATATTGACCACGATTACCGATATTATTGTCCACTTAAACCCAGCCACTAACCTATTAAGCCCCCAATTGCATTAAATGTTTTAAGTCCAAAAATTAAGGCTACACCTACCCTATATCAGACAAAGAGAGCTAGAAGAACTAGAGTCCAAAAATTAGTGAATGTGTGCATGTGTGTAATTGAGCCGTGGGTTTTTCTGTGTGAGAAAGAGATGGATTTAGTTGATAAATGATTGTTTATGGTCATATAACAGCTTACTTTAACTTGTCAATGTTGAGTTTACTTTAGAATGATTGATGAATAAGGTTGATTATTGATTTAGAGATGAAATTAGGTGTGTTTATGGTTGAAATATTGAAAATGGGTCATGGATAAAATTACCCATATGAGCCGTGGGTTTTAGTTGGGATTTGGAATATCACTAGTTAACAAGTTACATCCTATATGATGATTGTTGATTTAAAACCCACCTAGTTGATTCACCAAAACTACTTACATAAGACTTTTGGTTGACTTGTGATGATAAGATTGTAAAGTGGCATTATAATGAGAGATAGAATATTGTTAAAGTGTTTACTAGTAATGTAGAGATTAGTGCTATTTGACTACTTTGGTAAAAATTGACTAGAATGCACATATGGTTCAATTACATGATTAGATTATAAAGTTAGAATTTTGTCTTTACAAGCATAGATTAAATATGATTATGAATGATTGAATATGGATTGAAAGTAACTAGTAACACTAGGATACCATAATTTTAACATAATTAACAAACTAGAAATTTGTTTGGTAAACTTACCAATAAAGGAAACTTTTTGATTTGGTGCAAATTGGTTAATAGTTTGGCTTGATTATTGAACGCATGGATATATGAATGATTAATGACTTATGATTAGAATTGTATTAGTAAACACTATTGTGAAAATTGTTGAGTTGACAAGATAATTATTAAGTTGATTACTTGCTAATTATATAAATTTTGTTGTTCGAAGTTTTAAGGATGCTATTATTAAATGATGACGATAGGATGAAATATGACATTGTTATAAGTTGTTATGATCTGGAAAGTTTGATGCATAAACGCCATATTGACATCTTAGAAATAACATACTCATGTGTCGTAGAAATTTGAAGTTAAGGCTTGAGCATGTTTAGTTAAGAAATTGTATTAGTGTGTATATTTGGTGCTTTATGATCAAACATGAAAGTGATGGTGAATACTTGTTATTATGTGTACATTTGTTGTATAGAATGATTTAGTTTTGATATTATGATTTAAATAGCTTGTCGGTATGACGGTCGAAAAGTTCGACTTTTAACGTGAACCGACATGAGTTTTTTGAAACTGTTTTAACATGAGTTAAAGTATAAGAAAAAAGGTCAAGATAACAAAGCTTGAACCTACACGGTTCGTGTCACGAAAACATTAAAATTCACGTTTTTAAGAAAACGATAACTAAAATATAAAACGTATCGTTCTTATTGAAAAACTAGTAGAACTTAGTTCTAATCATATAAAAAGTGTTTTTAATAATTTAAAACTAGTCTACACGAAAAAATAATCGGGTCGTTCTTAAAACGCAAAACCGACCAAGACACCATAATCATAATAAGAATAGAACTTATAATTTCATAATATTTCAGCAACTAAAACATATTTATATAAATCTATATATTATTAAAGAATACAATAGTTTGCTAAAATAATATGAAGTATGATATTTGTTAATATTATGTGTTTATTTGTATACATGTATATTTGCTAGTTGCTAATTAAGATAAGTATATATACGTTAGGGTCTTGCGTGCTTGTGTGAAAACGTAACATGGACTTAAACAAACTAAAAGTCGCCAACGGATCGTTCGAACTTGAACTATTAAAAAGATAAAAATAAGCGTTAAAAGAAAACTAAAAAATTTGTGTGAAATATTCTAAGTTGAGCAAACAACTTAAAATACATATATATTATTAAACATATGTACTATAATAATAGAACACGGAGTGTTTGGATATATCTGGCATTGTACCTACCGAAGGTGAGTTTATCTATCGACCCCTTGTTTTCAAAATGTTTTTATTATGTTTTGGGGGAAAAGCATATTCTTTATCGATATTTATTATTGAAGTTTTTATAAAGCATTTAATTTTACGAACCGTTTAAATAGTGGGATGAGTCAACAATTGGTTAAATAACTGTTAACCGAATTAATAAGGGCACAAAATATTGGTAGATCTATCGGGGTGAAGCCCCCCATTTCCAATCGCGTTGGGTTAAAAATGGGAATATTTTGAGTATGGTATGTATCGAGTTATCAATTTTGATAGTCATACACTTGTTGTATTCCTTGCTAGTCTACAACAGTACGATTTGTTTAAAATATAAAATGCTTCGTTTTTATAGAAAGTTCGATTGTTGAGAACTTTTGAAAGATATAATTACCATGTTAAAAGAACGGTAGGAAAGACCACCACCGTTGATTATGGTAATGGATTATTATAAAAGAATGGTTGTTGAACCAAGGTATGGAAAGAATCGATATGAATTTGTTTACGTTATTGTGTTACTCGATATATTGGTATAATGTTGTTTATTATGATTTTTGTGATGAATTATATGGAAGTTTCGATTGTATTATTTTCTTAATATTATATATATATATATATATACGTAAATATATATGTAAGTGTATGTATATATTATTTTCAATAAATAGAACTCACCAACATTCGTGTTGACATTTATTTGACAATTGTTACGTAGATAATGAGCTTTAACTAACATACCCCTTTAACATTCTATTGTGGTTTAAATAACAATAACTAGCATTAACATTATATTATGTTTTTTTATTTTTATTTTTTAATTTAAACAACATTATAAAATGTAAATCAAAATATAAAACTATTTAATTTAACATTCTAAAATTGAACAACGTAATAAAAATATTACAATTTTATTATTCATATCCGTCATTATTATGGTTTTTCATATATGTTCTACCAAATCCGATCGAAGATTTCATTGTGTCGAACCATGATAATAAAAGTCAAGCATCGAAGAAGAGTTAGTGTATAGTCCATAATTTTGGTTAAAATATAGGAAAAAATTCCTTATATAGCCCTTTTAGGAGAGAGAAATAAGAAAACAGCCATAAATCCTCCAATATTTCCAAAATAGCCCATAAAATTGGACTGAGGCGACGAATTGGGAAAAGATCTGACCAGATTTTTAAACCAATAGTTTTTTGACACATGTAAAGATTTATGAAATTCTGACCATATTTTTGAAAATACTGACGGACCAGCCCATATTTCTCACTAAATCTTCTTCTCAAAAGCAGTCCTGCCAGACGGTTTTATAATGTTCCCTACCTGATCCCTCAAAATTTCTAAAGACATGGAAAAATGTGTCTTTAAATTCAGTCTTCCAAGACTCATTTTAGATAAATTTATACCAACTATACGAGCTTTTGGTTAATTTCTTATAAGTTAAAATCTCATCCACAAAGACAAGATTTAAGTTAATTCCGTCCACACCGACAAGATTTAAGTTAATTCCGTCCACTCCGACGTGATCGTCCATTGAAAATAATTCCCATATAATTTCCCTCATCTTCTTCCTCTTTCATACATTCATCCCATACATTCATCCATTGATAAACCTTAATCTTTGTCCATTGTTCCATGGAATTTGAAAATGTCATTGTTTAAAGGAGGAAGGATGAATGTATTGATGAATGTTAAGGTTTATCAATGGATGAATGTATGAAGGAGGAAGAAGATGATGAAAAATAATGAAAATTATCTGAGAATAATATCCAATGGGCGATCGTGTCGGAGTGGATGAAATTAACTTAAATCTTGTCGGTGTGGACGGAATTAACTTAAATCTTGTCGGTGTGGACGGATTTAAAATAATCTTGTTAGTGTGGACGAGATTTCAACTCAGAAATTAACCAAAAGCTCGTCTGGTTGGTACAAATTCATCTAAAATGCGTCTTGGAAGACTGAATTTAAAGACACATTTCTCCATGTCTTTAGAATTAAAAGGGATCAGGTAGGAAACATTATAAAACCGTCTGGAAAGACTGGTTTTGAAAAGAAGATTTGGTGATAAATATGGACAGTTCCCTCAATTTTTTCAAAAATATGGTCAGATTTTCATAAATTTAACCACGTGTCAAACACACTATTGGTTTATAAATCTGGTCGGATATTTTCTCAATGCGTTGCCTCAGTTCAAATTTTGTGGGTTCTTTTGGGAATATTGGAGGATTGAGTATTTTCTCATTTCTCTCTTCTAAAAAGGGTTATTTAGAGAATTTTGCCTAAAATATATTTTGTAAAGAAACATGGAGAAGTTTGATAGAGTATTGTGTAAATGTCGGTCCTGAATATTCACTCACAATCATAATCAAGTCATAACTCACACATTAAATGTGTCGACAAGCGAGTGAATGACGGTTGCTATTTTAGGAAAGAAAACCGTATGTTAAAGGCGGAATCAATAACAAACAAGGTAGTTGCTTAAAGACTAATAACAGGTAACTAACACACAAGAATCACTGAAATGATTTTCATTCATATAATACAAATCATACAAACGATAATCGATTTTTAGGGTTTCTTATGGAAAGTTATGTCCGTACTATTCTTAGACAGCCGTCACTCTCAATAATATTCTTTGAGTAGTCTGTCTATTCTGTCCTTATCCACTCTTTTTGGAGGCGTGCCATAAATATTCCTTTTATAGGCCTGACACCTCCAGACAGCTGTCATTCCTTCTAGAAACCGTAATTAAATAATACATATTCAAAACTATCCTAAGTGTAGAAGTGATCTTCTCCGAGTAGACTTTGTGCTCTGCCTTCCTTGGTAGACTTGGTAACCTTGAAGTGTGTTTAGGAACAATTGTTGGAACTCGGGAATCAATCTATAACTATCACAGATCTTGGATCTGAGTTAATACGATTAATACCTTAATTAATAGATCTAGCTCATAATTAACTTTGATTCAGTGTTATATGTGTATGTATGTATATAATCAATATGTTTACAATAGTAATTGGTATAATATTAAGATTGAAGATCGAGAGAGTACTTGGACAGCAATTTGATAATTAACTCTCAAAAACTTGTATAATAAGTGAACAGGGTTCACTATAAAGGGAGGTCTGGTTCGCTAACATCCCCTAGCTAACCAGAACCTACTTCGTTACAAACATTAAATAGGACGAAACACCCCCTGATTCGTTAACATCCCCTAACGAATCAGAAGGGAATAAGGTTAAGTCTTAGTTCGCTAACATCCCCTAGCGAACTAGACTATATACATAACGAACTAGATAATACTTAAACAACTTATTACATTAAATATTAAACAAAAACGTTAACGATAATTACAAAGACTCAAGACGCAAAACTGTGCACTAACAGACACCCCCTCGTCTTGAGCTCTTTGTCTTTAAGTTACTTGAAGCGCTTGGACCTCCAGTCTCTGCAACTATGGATTCCATTTTCATGACAGGCACGCACAATGCGTTGGAATTGCATAGCCAGGTCGTAATCTTCACAGCGCTAAATAAAAATCTGCTTCCTGTATAGCACGTCATTGTCTGTTTCAGATAAATTAACCAACCACATTAAGTCGATTATCTTGATCAGTTCAGTCTCCAGTCCTCGACCAAGAACAATGACGGCCTCGCCCGTACGATTGCATAGTACCATCGGTTGAAAGAGAGATGCATTTATTGGGGCATCGTCTTCACCGGCACTCTCTTTATCGTCTTCGGCGGTTTAACTTTAAGCACAAGTTTCTTCCACCCAGTCTTTGGATCAATCTCATCAATGCATTTACGTCTCGGGACTTGGGGCTTGAAGAACTTGAATCCATGATTAACCTCGAACAGCAAGTGTTGATGAAACCACTCAGCTGTCCGGATGCCACCACGATTGATAAATGGACGCCTCGCGAGGGTACGAACATCCCAACGCGGTAGTGTAAGAACATCCATTATCCTCTCGTAGTACTGAACTCCCTTATCCCACTTAACTATACATACCTTAAGCTCGGAGTCGTATAGCCATGAGACGATGTCACCATGAACCTTGGGTACAGTCTTGAAGGTAGTTACTTGATTCTCTTTGACCCATGCAGCTGCTGTGTCTTTCCGTTCTTGATCAACAAATAGATACGCCTTGATAATCTTACCCGCAACTTTATGACTGAACCATTTAGCAATATCAGCATCAGTTGGGTTCATAATTGAGTCAAAACGAGTATCCACAACTTTCTTTCCCTTAGACATCTTCTCCAAATCATCCTCAGCTGCTTTAAAAACCTGTTCATTAAATACCGGAGCACCTTGATCAACATTCATGTGTTGATAGAAGTCAGGATACTCCTCAGCCGTGACGTCTTCCATCTCAACATCCTCATCTTCGTAAATAAAATTTGTGTTCATTTGACTAGACAGATCATCCTCAATACCTTCCTCATTCACAACTTCGACATCAGGTTCTGTTTCTAGCACGGTCAACTGTTCTTCATTCAACCTAAGAAGTATGGAAATCTGCTCTCGTGTCAGAGACCTGTCGACAAACTCACCCTCCTCTATCTCATCCTTGTTCACCATGCTTCTAATCACCCCTGATCCATCCATAAATATTACAGTGTCGGCTTCAATCAGCTCTATTGGTTTAGCAGCCGAATAATCACGATACACAATAATCTGTTTCTCTGAATCATCAACAGAACTCGTACCCGCACTAGACGCAGGGTCTTGAGCTTGTTTAGTCTCACCACTAGCATCAGACTCATCATCATCAGAATCTTCCTCATTATTCTTGATCTTTTTCAAGGCATCATCTTTGCAAGTTAATTGAAGAATCAGATCCTCTTGCTCTTTAATCTTCACCCCCTGAGACTCAACAATCTCACGTAGGGCCTTCGTTTCCTTTTGACAGAAAGAAACATAGCTGACTAGTTTCTTCTGATTCTCCATGAGACGTTCTTGATTTAACCGATCAGCATTCATCTGGTTCTCATTCAAATGGAGAAGATTTAAAAACATTTATGTTTGACGATGTGGTGGCATAGCATACAAGGATGGATGAATTGGTTGGATTGGACCTTGAGGCCTTGTAATTCTCATAAATGAAAGATCACTAGGAGGAGGAGGCCTCATAGGTATGGTTGGAGGAGTTGTAGCCACAGTATCAGTTGGAAATGGTATTTCAGTTAATGCTGACTGAGGTATCATGCCCAACTGCTCATGTGATACCATCGTCGTCGTTAAGGTCATTGCCGGAGTGCTAGTTATAATTGGCACTACTGGGCTTTGAGTCGTTGTTTGACGAGGTGTAGGCACACCAATAATTACACTAGCCCCAGCAGACACACGTCTCTTCTTTGATGGCTCACCAGTTGCCACTGCCTTCCCTCTTCTTTTTCTTTCTAATTGAGTAGCAATGGTGGCAGCTAATGCAGCATCAACTGCATCTTGTTGTTCTTTAAGAGTGGCATCACCAGTACTACCATTTTCACCTGCATTACCCCCTTCACCATCATTCCCATCACCACCATCATTTCCATTATCATCATCGTTCCCACCTTCACCTTCCTCACGTTCGGAATCTGAATCATCCTGAATCCAACGATCCTCGGAAGGACACACAATAATTAGGATCAACGATATGACCAATCATTCGTTTATCCGCTGGCCTTGCCTTTCGATAGATAGCCATTCTACGTATTGTGTCGGCCGTCATGTGTTCCAGATAAAGCTTATCATTCACCAAGGTTTGATCAATAGCTAAATTAGGTATCAAGTCTTGAATGATCAGCTGCAAAAACCGAGGATACATTAAAAATTTCTTCTTCTGGTCCGTCTGTTGAACTTGTTCTGCCAAATGATCGAATACAAGTTCAGAGTAGTTGAATGGCTTGTTGAGGATTAAAGCCACAAAGGCTGATTGCAAACTGAGTCGACATTCATCAAAGCCACCACGATGACCACTCATACAGTGAAGAAGAACATGAAGAAGATATTTGTATGGTGGGCATAATCCATTCTTGTTCAGCATAGATTTATTAACGTCTCCACATCGAATTCAATCGGGTTATCATCAGTTTCGGTAAAACAAAGCACACGACGAATTACTTCAACATCAATTGTAATTGGAGTGTCATTGATCATGGCTCGAATATGCTTCTCTTCCTCCACATACGCAACAGTATCCCAAAACTGTCTGACAATACTCAGATACACTGTAGGTCGAGCAGTGATGGCGTAATGTATCACTGATCGTCTTAGAAAGGCCAACATATCTCCAAATGTAACTATATGAGCAACGTCTGAGGCAACATAAGCACAGATGTTGTGCTTTTTGTCAGATGGTAATAAAATAACATCAGCATGCTGTTCCTGAGGAGGTTTCTCCTGTGGTGGTTGTTCTTGAGGTGGTTGATCTTGTGGAGGTTGTTCTAGTGGTGGTTGATCGTGTTGCCCTTGATCGGCCATTGGTGGATCTTGATTTACTTGATCATACATGTTTACTGTATAAGTAAAAACGAATATGAGAAGACGTAGAATTGTATTCAATATTATAATATGTTAACGTATTTATAAGTGGTGTATCCATTGTTAATCAATATATATATTGAAGTTATTTACGTGTTTAGACGATTGAAATACTTTATATAATTTAAAAATGAATTTTAAAGTTAATTACATAATTAAAATTGAGTGTCATTCGTTAACTATCCCACTGATTCGTTACTATTAAATAACGAATTGTGTGATTCGCTATCAAGTAAATAAGCCAACGAAGTAGCCTTAGCGAATTACGTGCAAGATAACGAATTAAAGATTTGGTTCGTTATACTTTTAACGAATCAACATCGGATTCGTGAACTCCATTCTTCGCTAAGCTAGTTCGTATATGTCCTTAACGAATTGGACATGAAACAGTTTCAATTCGCTAAGGAGAACGAATGGTCCATTAATTAGATTTAATCTTTGACTCCTCATAGTCAAGGTCAAAATTAAGATGAACACAGATAGTCAACAATATGAATCCATAAGCAATTAGTCCATAACTATCGTTGAATCATCAAGACAATTAACGTGTTGAACTCGGAAACACACAATGAAGCTCATGGTGATGAGATTGAGACTCAAAACCCAGAGATACTGAGTGTAACCGGAGCAAACTAAAACACAGAAACTATGAAAACAAAATCAACCCGGAAAACTATAATCAAATGTCGATTAAAGTCCACCAAGGGTATCAGAATCACATTCCGATTACATTGAAGCATTAATAAGCTATAGAATCACAATTTTCCATAAACAAATCAGGGTTTAAAGACTCGGAAAACCCTTAGACCAAAAAAGTACATAATTCATCTATCAAATCACACTCATTTTTGACGAAAAACATATTACCGTGACCATCTATACCTGAGAAACACAAAGATATCCTTGAAATGTCGAAATATGAAAGTCGAGATTTCTGAGAAAATTTTGAATAGGGTGAATTTCGGGTGAAGGAAGAAGACGAACAGTGAAGGACTGTTCGTGTTTCTTGTCCTATATAGCTTAACACGCTACCCGAGGTATATAGTGGACGAATTACGCAATTCGTTTGAATTTTAAATAACGAAGTAGCTAATTCGCTTATTCCAATTTGTTACCTTAGAGTAGCGAATAAGACATGACTTGTGTCTTGATTCGTTAAATTATATATAACGAAGAAGGGATGATACGTTACAGAGTGCGCAAGCGAATTAGGTGAGCGAACTAGAAACCAGTTCGCTAAAGAATCACCTAGTTCGTTATCCATAATTAACGAAGTATAATGTTAACGAATTAAAATTTTTATTTAATTTTAAATTAAATAAGGAATTAGATAAAAAAATTAATTAAATAAATTACTAATTTAACTTAAAAGAATTACCGAGAACCGTTTATCCCGATAACTAAATAACTTAAAAACGTTTCATTTTTACGAAACATAACTAAAAAATATTTAAATAATATATATAAAAAGAAAAAAAATAAAATCTTTTTGGTATTTTGTAAAAAATTGTAAAGAATGTATGTACAAAGAACTATCCGAACATTTAAAAATTGAAATTTTTTTTTATGATTTTAATAAAAGCAATACATATTTTTGTGTTTTTGTTGAGTTTGAGCAGAGAATCATATTGACCAAATTGCCCTTCCATCACAGTTTTATATTTCAGCGATATTATGACTGATGTTAAGTCGATCATTGGTATTGTTGTCCATTTAAATCTAATAACAAATTTTCAAGTGTTTTTGTGACATGATTAATTGGTTCAATTATAACACAAAAATCAGAAACTATCAGCCTCTAATCTCGGTTTAAGCTTAATTTGATTTTTGCCAGATCACCCCAACTTGACTTAAACCATTATAGTGTTGATCAAAATTTTTGATACCAATTGAAAAAACTTTGAGCAATGCATCAACTTTCTTTTACTGTGAATGAATATGCACGAGTCCATCTGTCGGCTTACATAGATTGTATCCCCTGGGGTCCGTTTCTTAATGGTATTAAGACGCACGCAAGGGAGGAACCATGTATGACTAACCGCGGATTTTGATCAAGTCAGTAATTTGGATTTGTACGAAGTACAACAGTGATCAAGTTTAATGACTTTGGGTTTGTTCTAGAAAGTGAGTGAAATATTCATGCTTATGAATACCCAGATGATTAAGCCGCATAAATACTCACAGTGTCCAGAATCCTAACGCTTGTTATTTTCTTTATTATATTTTTGGAGATCAATATAAGGCTTGAGTATGACTGGTTATTACATTTCTGCCATCCTTACCGAGATTTTTCCTAGAGACTAACACCCCTTTCAATTTGGCGTTTCTTTATGTTTATATAACATACTTTACTCTACTAGGTTGTTTTAAGACCTACCAATACAACCAACGCAATTAAGCACACAGTCTTTTAAGCTTACTTCTTGCTGGACTTGGAGTCAAGATAATCAATGTACTATCATTTTCTCTTTTTGCTTCAAAAACTCAAAATTTTGAGGAGCATAAAACAAAATAAAGATAAATTTAATCGCCCCAGTTAACTTAAGTCTATAAATAAATGGCTGTTCTATCAATCCAACAAGTGAATAGTAGGACCAAGACATGCAAGCATGCTTCACAAACTTAAATAACCGACATAATTTTCAGCGAGAAAATAATCTAAAAACGCATAACGAACGCCCCAACTATTTTCCATTATCAGGTAAATGACTAACCTGAACATTTACAAGTAAATGTCAGGACCAAACATATACACGTACATGTCCGTCAAATGTAGATAATTGACATAATTTTCAGCAAACGCATGCAAAAATCTTTTTGGATGTACTCTATCAAACTTTAAAAAAAACACAATATTTTTGTCTTTTTCAATATTCTTATAAACAAAATAAACTTCACATTCTTTTTGGATTTTCGGATTTTTCTGTACAAACTGAAAAGTACATTCTTTTTGGATTTTCAAATTTTAAAATGTTTTTGGTTTTTCAAGAAATATTTTAAAGGAAAATATTAAAGAAAAGAAATAACAGTATTTTTTATTTTTCTTAATTTTCTAGTGTTTTTGGATTAAGATTTTTTAATGTTTTTGGGTTTTATCTATACAAACGAAAAAACCGAATCTTTTTGTATTTTCTAGATTTTCTCCCCCTAAAACCAAAATAAATTGTAAAAGAGAAATTAACACAAAATAAATATAGTCATCCTTTTTTAAGGACATCAGCGAGGGTCTTCAATCCGTTTAAACCAAGCAAAAATTTAAAACGCGTTTTGTCAAAAGCTTTGGTAAACAGATCGGCTTTTTGAAAGTCAGTATGTACTTTCTCAAGGTCAATCAACTTCTTCTCAAAACAATCCCGTATAAAGTGATATCGAATTTCTATATGTTTTGTTTTCGAATGTTGTATGGGATTCTTTGTGATAGAAATTGCAGCTGAATTATCAATCAGAATAGGAGTAGTAAGAAACTTCAAACCGTAGTCGCGGAGATGTTGTTGTATCCACAAAAACTGGGAACGGCAACTCGAGGCTGCAACATACTCAGCTTCGGTGGTAGAAGTGGAGACCGTTGTCTGCTTCTTACACTGCCAGGAAACAATCCGGTTTCCTAAAAATTGACAACCTGCAGTCGTTGATTTGAAGTTGATCTTGCAACCTCCATAGTCCGAGTCTGAATAAGCAGTAAGATCAAAAGTATCATCCTTGGGGTACCACAACCCGATGTCTGGATTTCCCCTCAAATACCGAAGAATTCTCTTGACTGCATCTAGGTGAGTCACTCATAGACTTGCTTGATACCTAGCACAAAGACAAACAACCAACATAATATTAGGGCGAGAAGCCGTTAGATACATTAAAGATCCGATCATGGCACGATAGAGGGTTGGATCAACGGTATCCTCCAATTCATCCGGTGATAAATTGTGACCCACGGGGAGAGGAGTAGAAGGGATTTTTCCAGCAGATATCTTGAATCGGCTCAAGACGTTGTTCACATACTTAGTCTGATGAATGAAGATTCCGTTAGCAGACTGGTGAACCTGCAGCCCTAAAAAGAAATTCATCTCTCCCATCGAACTCATCTCGAACTTTGTTTGCATGGACTTCTCGAACTCCTTACACAATGTGTCGTTTGTAGACCCAAAAATAATATCAACGTAAATCTGGACTAGGAGAAGATCATCACCAACAGTTTTATGAAATAGAGTGCAGTCGACAGTCCCTCTTTTGAAGCCAGTATTAGTCAGATGGTCGGCGAGCGTGCCATACCAAGCTCTCGGGGCTTGATGTAGACCTTACAGGGCCTTGTTTAATCGGTAAACACGGTCCGGATACTCAGGATCTTCAAAACCAGGTGGTTGTTGGACAAACACCTCTTCGTGTAGTACACCATTGAGAAAAACACTCTTAACATCCATTTGTAGACCTTGATATTCTTATAAGCTGCATATGCCAGGAAGATTCGAATCGACTCTAATCTTGCAACTGGAGCATATACCTCTGTGTAATCAATACCTTCTTGCTGATGAAAACCTTGCACCACTAGACGTGCCTTGTTTCTGACAGTCACACCCCGATCGTCTTTCTTACACTTAAATACCCACTTAGTCGGAATCGCTTTCTTGACTCTAGCAGGTTTGTCTATTAAATCCCAGACACCCAATCGTGCAAATTGTTGTAATTCTTCTTGCATAGCTTCTACCCAAGAAGGATCTTCAAGTGCCTTTAGAGCCGTCGTTGGCTCAACTTGGGATAGAAAGAAAGTGAATTTAGCAAGATTTACAATTCCCGATGAATGTAAATCAGTGTAAGCACACAATATGTTATTATCACTTGACGAAGCAACTTGATGACGTGTACGAACGCCCACATCAAGTTCTCTAATGATGTTTTCCTGTGGATGATATCCATGAATCCGAAGAGTGGGATTCTCAGGAACAACAACATTTTCAAATAAGTTAGTGTAATGTTCACCAAGTTCAGGAGATGAAACATTATCACTGTCAAGGTTAATAACTTGATCGTCAGCTTGATCATCATCATAAGAAGTGGAAACATTGTCGATAGCCACTGGAGAGGCAACTTGAGGTTCCTCAGTTGGAGCATCAGGTTGAGCTGCAACATCATTAGAACTTGAAAAGCGTGGAATTGCCAAATGATCTTCAAAGTATGCTCGAACCAGGTCTTCGTCAATGTGTTCAGTTGATGGAGTAAATGAATTAAATAAACTATCATAGTCAAACATCCAATCGGGACCTTTCCCTTGAGGAGGAGTTGTGTACTTTTGACAGTCCACGTGGTATCACTCTTCAACACAACCAGATGTAAAGTTAAATACCCTTTTCTTTGGAGATGCATATCCCAAGAAGTACCCTTCAATCGCTTTTTCTTCAAATTTACCCGCTTCCTTCTTCAACATAGTACAAGGACATCCAAAAGGTTCCAGGTACTTTAAATTAGGTTTTCGATTATTCAATAACTCATAGCTTGTCTTTTTGAGTCTTTTAACTGTCAGAACCCGATTAAGAGTATAGCAAGCTGTATTCACCGCTTCGTTCCAGAATTGGACGGGAAGCTTTAAATCAGCGAGCATTGTACGCGCAGCTTCAATCAAGGTTCGATTATGTCGTTCAGCAACACCATTTTGTTGAGGCACATAAGGTGCACTGTATTCTCGATGAATTCCTTTGTAAGTACAAAAGAAATCCAATACAGTGTTTTTGAATTCTGTACCATTATCACTTCGGATTCTCCTCACCTTTTGTTTGTATAGTGATTCGATCTTGGTGATAAGGTTTTGTACCAAAACCGGTGTTTGATCTTTCGAACTCATAAATAACACCCATGAGTATCTCGAATAATCATCAGTCACCACAAGACAATACCAATCTCCAGAAATACTCGCACAATTCACAGGACCAAACAAATCCATATGAAGTCGTTCAAGAGGAGTATTAATGGAATTCAATAATTTAGAAGGATGTGTTTTCTTCTTCTGCTTGCCCTTTTTACATGCAACACAGTGATCGGATAATTTAAAATTCTTCAATGAGACACCGTCCACTAAATCATTGGCCATCAAATAATTCATCTTTCTCACATGTATTTGACCCATTCTACGATGCCAAAGAATCGAGTCTTTCTCGGTTGCCTTCGAGACAAAACATGTTTCGATCGATGTGGATATCTTAGAGCTCATGTTCAAGACATAAATATAATCGTGGTGATCGCATGACAACCATATCCTTGGGAATAACATAACCCGGTTTAAGATAAGACATTCCTTGTCAGTGAATATCGTTGTGTACTTTTTATCACAAATCTGCGATACACTTAATAAGTTATGATCCACTTTATCACAATAATTTACTTTCTCAAACGTGATGTGACCATTTGAAACTTCACCCTCTTGTGTGATCATGCCCCCAGAATTCCCAGCAATTGCCACATAACCCCCTTGAATATTCCTCACGTTGCTTAATAGGTCGAGATTCCCAGTGATATGACGAGAACATCCACTATCCATTATCCAGTTTTCACCAGACACAGTCCTGGATGTACCCTACACACAAAAAAAAGATGATTAGTTCAAAAAGGCAGCCCATGCCTCAGTCTTGGGCACCTTTTGGTTTTCTCTTTGATCATTAACTTTAGAAGAGTTCAAATGTTGTTCAGCCACTTGTGAATAAGTTACTGGCTTCCTAGACTTTCGTCTTAAGTAAGTTGCTTGAACAATGTTTGAATTCGTGTTCCTACAAATTGGCTCAAGCGGGACAAACTTTGGTTTAACCTGACCATGTGTCTCATTAACATGAATAACCTTCCGTGGATTCACATTAGAGAACATAATATGAGTATCATCAACATATGATACAGGTTGTTTCAGAATCTCTTTAACCAAAGGAACCGGCTTAGAGTGGTCCTTGATAAAAGATGAAGATTCTTATAGCTCTTCTGATTACAATCCCTCACAACATGACCAAGTTGACCGCAAAGAAAACATCTTCGCATGTCTACACGATGTTGTTGTGAGGTATTTGGAATGAATGATATAGAAGATTGATGATGGCTCACATTCTTGGTCATGCTCTTAGCAAACTCATCAGATAATTCAGATTTCTTTTTCAAGTAAAAATCCAAATTAGAACAATTTAAAAAACTTTTCAATGTATCTGTCCCAGTTGACTTCACAAAGTTGATTTTCTTAGCTTGTTTTAAAACTTGCTTTGCCTTAGTCAATGGGTCAGATGGAACTGATGTTTTCGCTTGAGCATATCGACGTTCAAGATCTTGAATCTATGACGTTTCCTTGATAAAGACACTCTCAATAAGTTCAGGTTTAATGATGCTTATTGGAATATCTTTTTCTGTGAACATCGTGTCTATCCCTTTTAATTTAAAAACTCTAACTGGTGAAGGCTTAGAACTAGGAGGATTAACAAATCACATTAAGTCGTCATCAGAAATCTTTGGTTTATCTGACTTCTTTGCCTTTACTGGTTTAGTTTTTACCGGTTTTTCATTTTTCATGTGAGACTTGAATGAACCATACACAGCTTCCTCAAATTCTTGAGGTTTGCAAAGAATATGATTTGAACTTGGGATGTTCTTATTCTTGTGTATAATCTCAGGTTCTAACACGTCCTCGATAATCACTTTGTCATCATTCTCAACAAAGACCTTTTTACTTTGAACATGAGGTTTTTGAGTAGCAACCTGGGTCTTAACAGTTTTTGTTTTAACTGATTTTTCTGTGTTAACTGAACTTTCTGGTTTAACTGGTTTAGGTTTTTCAGAAATCCCAGTTTCTTTCTCAACCAAATCCTCTTCTTTTCTAGCAAAAGGATTAATTTTGTAATCATTGTGAAATGGAGGTGGAATTTCAACAAAACCAATACCTTTCTTAGAATCCTTTTGTTTACCAGATATTTCAATAATTTCATTTAACAGAAAAGAAGAATTTCTAAACTTTCCCAGTTTGTTCTTCAACTCAAGAACCTCATTCTCAAGCTCAGTTATCTTTGAACGATGTTTCAGAATTTCTTGAAACTTTTGGTCATTAATTGTCATTTTCACAGATAACTCAGCTTTGATATCGTGGTTACTTGTCGACAATGCTTCAATCTTTTCTCGAGATTTCATTTGAGATTCAAGAGATTGTCGATAAGTATCCTTTAGAGAAGCAATTTCTCTTACCAGATTATCATTTTGACTTTTCAAAGCTTCTAACTTAGGTTTGTTAGATTCACAATCAACACATGATACTTTAACAGATGAAGTAGCAAAGATAGAATGACTAACCTCATTGATTTTGGCCATGCAAGCAAATACTGTTGGAGGCTTGTCGCAAGAGTCGTCAGAATCAGATCCAGAATCATTACCAGAAGACATCTCACTCTCACTTGTATCTTGAAAATCTGTATATAATCCAAACATGGCCAAATTTGCTTGAGCATCATTACATAGTAACCGTTGTGACCGATCATTACCATCTGCTAACATTGCTTGTGTTGTAGAAGAGGATGGTTTCTTTTCGGCATCACTACCTCGTGGTGTAGAAGGATTTTGATTTTGACCACGAGGACCAGTGTATTCTTTCTTTGGTTTGTCACATTCTTTTGCGAAATGCCCAAATTCTTGACAGTTATAACATTTTACTTTCAACTTGTCAAAACCCAATTTCTTGTTTAAAGCTGGAAGATCTTTACCAGTTCTTTGCATGAATCTTTTAACCTTACGGACGATCATAGCCATGTTCCACTTTAAATCCATGATTTCCAAATCATCAGGATCTATCTGATCATAGTCCTCATCAGTTAAATCACTTGTGGCAATCTTACTACTTACCAAGTTTTCATATGAAGACATGAAAGCTGTCAGAAAAACAAAGTTTTGCTCAGCTTCCTTCATATTAACACTCGGTAGTGAAGCAAATGGATTAGTAGTAGTTGAACTTCCAGAGCCACCAGACAATCCAGAATTACTAGCAGAATAGAAACAAACTTTTGGATCATTGAACATAGTTGATTCTTTTTCACTTTCTGCTTGAGTAAGAAAAGCATTTATTGGATAGATTGTTGAACTAAGAGGCATACTTCCACCAAAGAAAGCTGGATCTTGATTTTCCTCGGAGGATTTTTGACACTTAAGATCATATTCTCTAGCTTCAATCTTTTGTAAAAATTCAAGTGCAGTCAAGTCTTCGTTCAAGAAGTAGTCATTCTCTTTTAAGACCATGAGAAAAGTTGAATAAGAACTTGGAAGCACACTCTTAATAGTGTCAATTTTATCTGTTTCAGAAATCTCCAATTTCATCTTGTCCATTTCAGCAATTAAATGAATAAACCTTGTTATCATCTCTTCAACCTTTTCTCCCTTCAATAGATTAAAGTTTCGAAACTAAAATTTGAGCATCACTTTTTTACTCTCAGCTGTGTTCCCCATACTTCTCATACGGAGATGTTGGAATAGAGAAGCACATCTCTTAATATTACCCACTTGATGAATGATATTTTCTAGCAATGCCATTGTGAGAGTGGAATAAGCTTTTGTTTCGATTTCCAAAGCTTTATTCTCTTCTTGAGAATATTGAGAAACTGCTTTAGGAACAAAACCAATGGTATCATCACCAATCAATGGTTCCTTATAAACTTCATCGAGATAATATGAGCAATCAGGATGAACAGACCCCAAATGAGTACAAAACCGAGGTTCCCACTTGGCAAAGTCACTAAACTTCATCAATCTTGGACATTTAGAATGTGAACCTATCTCGGTATCAAGTTGTAATATTTGTTGCATCAACATGTTTTGAGATGCAAATGCATATATATCGGCCATTTTTGATAAACTTTAAAATAACGAATCAAACAAGTTAATAACGAATCAAATAAGGTTTAACGAACTGTGAACAGTTGTAGCGAACTGTGAACAGTAAAATAACGAATCAAATCTTAACGAAGTGAAGATTGATCAGACAACGAATCAGAATTGAGTTTAATGAATCAAATGGTTAACGAATCAACCCAAAACCACGAATCAGATGGTCAACAAACAGTCAACGAACTAGTCAATACTAACGAATTGACTAAGTCAATCACGAATTACAGGCTCAGCGAATTAAAGATTTCTTATAACGAAGTAGACAACGAATAGACTATAACGAATCAGCAACAGTTGATTTAGCAAATCAACTATAACGAATCAAGTTGTTATAACCGTTTGTAACAAACTTTGATACCTTATGCCACGTGGCAAAGGTTGTTATGACACAAATCCCAATGTGGATACGTATCACATGAATCTGTTTATCCAATTAGCGAATCAGATGACACGAATTAACAACTAACACGAAATGACAAACGAATCACTTGAAATAGATGACGAATCAACAGAATTAATGAACGAATCAAAAGAAACAAGATAGCGAATCACCATACGGATGATACCGAATCAAGTTCATATTTGAATCTTCAAATCTTCAACGAGAAATTTCCAGAAATCTGGAAATGATGAACACTAAACCCAGAACACCAGAAATTTTAGATCCGTAATACGATCTCGATTCTAGGCCAAATCACACAAATAAACTATCAAATTACTCGGAATTCGATCACAAATCCAATACACCAAACCTCATAACCGATTATTACCAATATCAGTCCAATTTCACCAAACACTCAAAACCCTGTTTCGGCCATAATCCAAAACAATATCGAATCACTTCAAAACCAAATCAAACCTCAATTCCGATTTACCGAACCTTTCCAATACCTTAAACAACTCACATCCAAACCAAACTAACCATAACTCACTCCAGTAACCTCTAAATTAATCCAAATTCACTAAACCGAACACTAACAAACCGATATCCCAAATAAACACCAAATCAAGTGTAATTGAGCAACCAACAGCTCTGATACCACTTGTTGGAACTCGGGGATCAATCTATAACTATCATAGATCTCGGATCTGAGTTAATACGATTAATACCTTAATTAATAGATCTAGCTCATAATTAACTTTGATTCAGTGTTATATGTGTATGTATGTATATAATCAGTATGTTTACAATAGTAGTTGGTATAATATTAAGATTGAAGATCGAGAGAGTACTTGGACAGCAATTCGATAATTAACTCTCAAAAACTTGTATAATAAGTGAACATGGTTCACTATAAATAGAAGAGAGGTTTGGTTCGCTAACATCCCCTAGCGAACCAGAACCTATTTCGTTACAAACATTAAATAGGACGAAACACCCCCTGATTCGTTAACATCCCCTAACGAATCAGAAGGGAATAAGGTTAAGTCTTAGTTCTCTAACATCCCCTAGCGAACTAGACTATATACATAACGAACTAGATAATACTTAAACAACTTATTACATTAAATATTAAACAAAAACGTTAACGATAATTACAAAGACTCAAGACGCAAAACCATGCACTAACAACAGTTTCCGGGTAGACTTTTAACTTTCACCGAGTAGACTTCAATCTTCTTGATCTTATCAGACTTTGCCCGGAAAGATCTTACGAGCAACCTTGTTAGCAAAGTATGCCCGGTAGCACTGTACTCTGCTAGAGTTAAACCCTGCCCGATGTTATTTGGAATATATCATTGCTTACATCAAGCTTACTCAGACCACTGTTATTAATGAATACCTTGCCCGGTCTTCCAATCACTTGGTTTCATGAGCTTGGTCAGTCAAGAGCTTACCTGGGGTAAACCTTACTCGGCTATGAAGAACAAACTTGCTAGATATAGTGAACCCTGCCCGGGTATACACTAACTGGTGAACCTTGCTAGGTTATTCACTAACTAGTGAACCTTGCTCCGATATTCAATAAAGAAGATTTTTTGAAGATAACCTTGCCCGGTAGGAAAGATATCATGCCCGGCTAAGTAAAACCTTGCTCGGATGTCTCAGGTGTGCCCGGTTCCATACTTAGCGATTTCTGAAGAGGTTGAGAAGATTCCAATCTTCCTAATGATCATTTTTAGGTTAAATCTTGACTCAACAATCTCCCCCTAGATTGGAACACCTCAGCTGTCCCAAAAAACTTCCACAGTTACTTACACATAGTTAAAAAATACACATCAAATTAAAGTCAAATTTTACATATTCAAAAACATAAACAAATTACATAATCAGAATTTTGTCCGAAGACATTACACATCAAAGCCTATTCTAAATAAAGTCTTCATCTTCTTGAATCTTCATCTTCTTGTGGCATTGTGGACTGCCTGTCTTCTATTAACCATCACTGTTGCTGCTCTTTGCTGGAAGATAGAAAGGATCTGGTGATGAGTGTGACTCCCAGGTATGTGCAAATCCCTTATATCTCTCAGATCTTCATTTTGTAAGAAGTTCAGGTCTTCATCTCTTCTGATTATCACCAAAATAAGTCCATCAGAATTTCTAAGCACATAGTGGCCATCATTTTTTTTGTACTCAATTTCAGCTATGATGCCATTCTTCTGAACTGTGTAGTTGGGGCGTGTCATTCTCCTTTCAGCACTTATGCAGGTATTCATGTTAGACACAGGATTATTATCTTTGACCTTCATCTGGTAATACAGTTCAGCACTGGCAATCTTTTTCAACTTTGCAGTCCTTCTTGATTTGTCCAATTGAGTCATTTTCCAGCTTCTCTTTTCTTTAAGAATGGGAATCCCTTGTCAACTTCATCTTTCAGATATTTAGAGAGATCATTTTGCTGTCTCCTAGCCAACTTATTTCTGTCTCGATAATCATACAGATTAAGTGTGGCCATTCTCTCCAACTGTTCTTGAGTGTATTAAGAAAAATCACTTCTTATAAGTATGTCTCTCATCTGCCTGCTTTCCATAATCACTTTTAGAGACTCAGAGACTGAATCATAGAAGAGTGCTCTTGGAAGATCCACATTGGATTGTGGTCCTGCTGTTCTTGGGGATCCAGCTCTACTTGCTAAGGCATGCATTCTTGAAGCAGAGGGCCTAGTTGGGATAGACTTCATAGGTTTGCTAGGCCCTAGCTTGAAAGTTTTGATGTACATTGATTCTATCATTTCAGCAGGGAGGTTGATGAGGTCTGCAAAATTTTGTCCTGCTTCTTTACAGAGACCAATCATCATTTTCACTACCTCAGGATTGTTTGACAACCCTGCAGGCACAAATCTCCCATCAATAAAGCTTCTAGGGTTCTCACCCTCCATCAGAACCTTTTCCCACTCAGCCTTTTGTATATATAAAAGTTCTTTCAAGTCCTCCTTTTCTAGTGCATTTAAGGTATCTTCATCCATCCCCCTTTGATTTATCATGATGTTCCTCAGAATTTGGATCATCTCTTCATTTCCCAATGGAACTATAGGTTCATCAATAGGTTCAGGTTTTGGTTCCTCTGGGATTGGTGTTTCAACAGCAGTTGCTTCTTTTGATTTTTCCTTTTCAGCTTGAGCCTTTTGTTTCTCCCTTAAAGTCATCATCTTTCTTTTCTTCTTAGGAGGCTCTTGTTCAGCAGATGGTTCAGGTTGTAACCTTTTGAGTTTTTCCTTTTCAGGTTGTTAAAAGTTGATTCAACTGTGCCTTTATCCAAGCCTTCAACTATTCCAGGTTTCATCCCTTTCTCCAATAAGTATCCACACTTTCCTCCAAACTTCATTTTCAAAGCTTCAAGCTTTTCAGCCTCCTCATTTTCATTTACAAACTTTTCTTTTATTTTTTCTCTTGTGCTTTCATTGGCTTCTTTTAGCTTTTCAATCATGAAGTGAGATAGACTTAACATGAATTTCATCTCTTTGGTGATATGATTTTAATTTCATTTAGTATGCATGATTCTTAAAGGATAACACATGATGTTTTCTGATGCTCCTTATCTATTCTCAAGGCTTATTTGGCGTTTTCCAGATCACCCCAATTTGACTTTGACCCCCTGGATTTGGTTAAAACTTTTAATGAAAGAACAATTTTTGTAGAAAATTTTGAGATTTTTCTTTTCAAATTTACAAACATTGTGAGGTTGAACATTGGACTTGCATGCCACGCAATTTGGACTTACAGGCCTTTCATTCAGGATGTTTAAAGGACTTATACGATTGCCTCCACTGTAGTTATAGAATTAACCCTCATGATTGCATTTTCTTTCAAAATGTTTTGTGAACATCAATCAACTTTTGGTTGATAAAATATTTAAAAGTATGCTGTTCACTGTTGTTCTGTGTCATTCTTTTAAATCAGACATTTCATTTTGGTGACCAAATACCAACAGGCTTGTGTATAACTGGATAATCACTTTTCTGCCTATCATTTGGAAAGATATATATAGGAACATGCATAGACATCAATGTAAATCCACATAAGATATAACAGTTTCTTTATGTTTATATCACCTTAGATTTTACACATCATGAGAAAGCAACCATACATGTTAATAACTATACTAAGTGCCCTTTTGGCCTATTAAATCCATATGATTGGCTAAGTAGTCAATGTACTATCATTTCCCATAATTAAATAGTTTTAAGTTCAAACACCCCAATATCTCTTTTTTGACTGGTAAATGGCTATCCTGTTTGACCACAGGTGGTCAACAGGACCAAACATATATGTGAGTATATGTCCCTTCAAATCAGAATTATTGACATGATTTTAAGTGAAAGAACAGAAAACAAGTTACAGTTTGCCCCAAATGTTTTCAGTTTTCCAGGTTAATGGCTATCCTATCAATTCTGATAACAGATGACAGGACCAAACATATACAAGTATATGCATATCCAACTTGAGCAAATGACATAATTTTCAGCAAATGTACCTTTTTGAGACTTTTCATTGAAAATTCTTTTAAGCTTCTTCAAAGCTTGAACTGAATAGTATTATCATGTCTCAGCACCATTAACAACTTGCTCATGCTTTGACCAAAATAGAGTGATTATGAAAAATTCATTGGAAAAGTCATTTTATCATTTAATTTTGACATAAAACCTAATTTTGACATAAACAGTTATAACATATTCAAATCTTAATCATAATAAACATCATCAAGACAAGCAGAGAGGACTAACATTCAAGGTCTAGCCTATCCTAATAATATCACATGATCAGATAACACACATAAACAAACATTTCATCATGACATCAGACAAACAAATATCAGTTTTAACATATAAAACACTACTTGTCATGATATCAGAAGTAGTTAACTGACAATCAAACATAAGCATCAATGACACCTAAGTTGCAAAGATAATCACTTAAACACAACTCAGTTAACATTAAACAGGTAACATATGAAAACATATTCATTCAACATTCAGTGTGTGTGAACTCAAACAATATAATCAATTAGCACATAGAGACACACATTAAGCATCATCTTCAATCAGACCTCATCTGAGTTGATCCTCCCCAGGGCTTTCAAAAGAAAGTTGAATCTGGTTCTGTCAAGTGGCTTGGTGAATAGGCCAGCCAAGTTGTCACTTGTATCAACTCTTTTCATCTCAATCAAACCTTTTTCACTGCAATCTCTTATGAAGTGATGTCTGATTTCAATGTGCTTAGTCTTTGAATGTTGAACTGGATTTTTAACAATAAAATATGCAGCAGTATTATCAATAAGAATAGGAGTGTTCAGAAAATTCAAACCATAGTCCAACATTTGGTTCTGAATCCAGAGAACTTGGGCACATCAAGCAGATGCATCAATGTATTCAGCTTCTACAGTTGATATGGACACAGTGGTCTGCTTCTTGCATTGCCATGACACCAGCCTGTCTCCCAGAAATTGACATCCACCTGAGGTTGACTTCCTGCTCATGTTACATCCATCATAATCACAGTCTGTGTAGGCTATCAAATCAAAAGACTGGTTCTTTGGATACCAAATCCCCAAGTCTTGTCTTCTTTTGAAGTATCTAAAAATTCTCTTGACTGCATTCATGTGAGAGATTTTTGGACTTGATTGAAATCTTGCACAGACACAAACAGCATACATAATGTCAGGTCTTTTAGCAGTTAGGTACATCAGGGATCCAATTTTGGCTTTATATTCATGCTCATCCACAGACTCCCCCTTTTCATCAACTATCATCTTTTCTTTTGTGTTCATTGGAGTTGAAGCAGTTTTGAGTTCATGACATTTGAACTTATTCAAGATGTCCTGCACATACTTAGTTTGATGAATGAATATCCCATCAGCTTTCTGTTAAACTTGTAGTCCCAGAAAGAAGTTCATCTCTCCCATAGAGCTCATGTTGTATTTAGATTTCATTACCCCTTCAAACTCCATACACAGTTGTTCATTGGTTGACCCAAAGATGATATCATCTACATCGACTTGTACCAGCAGCAAATCTGATCCCTTTCTTTTGTAGAAAAGTGTCTAGTTAATGGCTCCCCTTTTGAATCCATTTTCAAGAAGATGGTTTGACAACTCATCATACCAGGCTCTAGGAGCCTGATGCAATCCATATAGGGCTTTATTTAGCTTATACACCCTGTTTGGATACATTGGATTCTCAAAACCTAGAGGTTGAGTAACATACACCTCTTCATCAATCTTTCCATTTAGGAATGCAGACTTGACATAAAGCTGGAATACCCTAATGTTCTTTGAGGCTGCATATGCAAGAAAAATCCTGATAGCCTCAAGTTTTGCAACTCGTGCAAAGACTTCCTCAAAGTCTATTCACTCTTCCTGAAGGCATCCCAGTGCCACAAGCCTAGCTTTATTCTTAATCACTATGCCCTTCTCATCCCTTTCGTTTCTAAAAACCCATTTTTTTCCAATTGCATATCTATTTCTTGGCCTATCAACAAGATCCCAAACATGTAGATCTCTGAATTGTGCCAACTCCTCTTGCAAAGCTTCTACCCAACTGTTGTCCTTAAGAGCTTGAACAATGTTCTTTGGTTCTATTTGGGATAGAAAGCAGGAGTACAAACAGATGTTTGCAGATTCAGAATGACTTCTTGTAACTCTTTCATGTATATCTCCAATGATGTTTTCAGAAGGATGATTCTTTTCAACATAAGGGGTTTGAACAATCTTATCTATAGACATATTTGTGTTTAGATTTGATTCATTGAGTTCTGGTTCTTCAATGATCAATTCTGTTTCAACATCATAAAATTCTGGTGCTTCTTCATTATTTTGTCTTAAAGTGGATGCACCATTGTTTCCTATATTCAACCTCTCAAACAGGTCTTGAAATCTTGCTGTTGTTACAACTTCTTCTTCATTTGCTTGGTTGCTTGGGTTTCCTTCATCATGAACTTGATCATTCTGCACTTCTTGATTGTCTTGATTGACATCTGCGTGATCTTGTTCTGTACTGTGATTGTTCTCTTGATTAATGTCTTGAACTTGTTCAACAATATCACTTGAGGGATCCTTTATAAATGTATACCCCTTTTCTTGACTAGCAACCTTCTTCCACAACTTTTCTAAGTCCAATGTTTTCTTCTTTTTCTCTTCAATTACACTGGTCTTGTAGAACGAATCATCAAAGTCTTCAGGATAAATCTTGAAAGACCTTATCAATTTCTCATGATCAAACAGCCATGCTGCACCATCAACTGTGTTGAACTGATTTTCATTAAAGATAATGTCAGATGATTCAATAACACTCAAATGGTCTTTCACGTATACTCTGTATGCTTTTGAGTGTGTAGAATAACCAACAAAGAAGCAATCCAAGGATTTTGTTTGAAACTTGTTCAAGTAATCCCTGGTGTTCAAAAGAAAACATTTACATCCAAAAGGCTTGAAAAACTTGATGTAAGGCTTTCTATTATAGAAAATTTCATATGGTGTCTTGTTATGCCTTTTGTTGATAAGCAACCTATTCTGAACATAGCAGGCAGTATTAATGGCTTCAGCCCAAAATATAACTGGTAGATTTGCATATGCTAGCATGGTTCTTGTAGCTTCAATAAGTGTCCTGTTTCTTCTTTCTACAACACCATTTTGTTCAGGAGTTCTAGGAGCTGAGAATTGCTGAAATATTCCCTTTTCTGTATAAAATTCTTCCATGAATCCATTTTTGAACTCAGTACCATTATCCTTCTCATCATTTTAACCTTCTTATTCAGTTTGTTCTCATTCATTGTCACACATCCCTTAATTAGCTCTGCAGTCTCATCCTTGGTACTTAGGAATAAACCCAAGTATATCTTGACTAATCATCAATGATCACCAGACAATATCTTTTCTTTCCTATACTTGGTACACTCACAGGACCAAAAAGATCCATGTGAAGTAATTCAAGTGCTTGATCAATTGAGTTGATGAGCTTTGTCTTATGAGAAGATTTGTGCAGCTTACCTTTCTGGCATGAATTACAATGATCTTCCAATTTGAACTCTCTTGTAGGTAAGCCAATGACATGCTCACCTTTCACAAGTCTGTTCATGTTCTTCAGATTCACATGACATAATTTCATGTGCCACAGTTTTGACTCATTTTCAGTGGCTTTGGAAACAAAACATGTACCACCCCTTGAAACAACTTCTTTCATATTGAGCTTTTATAGGTTGCCATTTCTTGGGGCCATCATCATAATCATTTCAGGTGGGATTACAAATTCAGGTTTTAAGATGAAACAGTGTGAGTCATCAAAACCAACTTTGTAACCCTTATCACACATTTGTGATATGCTTAGCAGATTATACTGGAGACCTTCAACATGAAACACATTATCAAATGAAACTTTTCCATTTGTTAAAATTCCATTTCCAACTATTTTTCCACCATTTTCATCACTTCCAAAAGCCACTTGCCCTTCAAACTTCTCTTCATAGTTGACAAGTGACCTTTTGTCGCAAGTCATGTGCCTAGAACATCCACTGTCCAAATACCAAACTTCATTTACTGTAGTGGATTGTTCCTGCACAATACAAAAAAAGTGATTAGTTTGATGATGAGGTGCAAGTTACTTCAACTTGCAAATCATCAGTTTCAATTTGAATTGCAGCTTTGGGAGTGAGTGTTCTAGGTTCAGGATCTTCGTATGTTAACTCAAGATTATCAGATGTAACACCCCGTGACCGCAGCGGAAACGTAAACGGGATGCGACAGACACCTCTGATATCAACCACATTGTTTATAAAGAAAACCGAATGCATTAATATACTTCAAAATTACATTATCTCAACTTTCATTACCGTCTAGGTGATACACACATCTTACAATACGGTTCATAATTCTATCTGTTATAATGTATCCTAACGTCCAGCACGCAAACCTTACACACATCAAGCACTTAGCACGTAATCAATCACTTTATCTTAGTTGTACCTGAAAAGCATGTGAGAAAACGGGTCAACTACGAATAGTTGGTGAGTTTCACTAATTTAAATACACCATAACAAATCATTATGGAAATCATAAATAAGCGATGTAATTATACTGAGCCCACAAGTGAAAAACACTATTAACCCCGAAACATATCAAATAACCCCTGGGGACACTGTTAACCCAGAACACTTCCAATAACCTCTGGGAACTCTGTTACCCCAGAATCACATTTAATAACCTCTGGGGACACTGTTAACCCAGAACACTTCCAATAACTCTGGGAACTCTGTTACCCCAGAAACACATTTAATAACCTCTGGGGACACTGTTAACCCAAAACACTTCCAATAACCTCTGGGAACTCTGTTACCCCAGAAACACATTTAATAACCTCTGGGGACACTGTTAACCCAGAACACTTCCAATAACCTCTGGGAACTCTGTTACCCCAGAAACACATTTAATAACCTCTGGGGACACTGTTAACCCAGAACACTGTTTCGGGCCTTACACTGTTAGCAACTCAGACAATTACCATCTTAATTCATTACCGTACGATTCCCGTACAATAAACATTATATAAATACGTTCATTTCCATGCGATCAGCATGTACTTAAACACTTTGATAAAAACATGCATTCCGCCCCGGGAAAATATTTAAAACAGTTCAGTAAAAGGGGCTCGTGAAAACTCACCTTAGCACATGCAAGCAGGTAACGACAATCATTATCAATTAACACGTCCAATCTGTAATATGATCCCTACGATCGTTATTATACAATTATTGGTTATATAATCTTTAACCTTATCAATCGGTACATCTGGGGACACTGTTAACCCAGTACTGTACCTGTTCCGGGGGCAATGTTAACCCAGAAATACTTCTCCGGACTCAGATTGTGATGTCGTTTAGAGTTCCATGGTCACAATTTCTATTAATCGTTTTCTCATTTTGCGTGCCTAGCACGAATATCCGTTTTATGTTTCAAAAATGAGTTTGGTCACACACGACTCGAAAATAGTGGTTGTCTGATAATTTAATTTAAAATGTGAAATTATAGCTCGGTTTAGACGTCCCGGTTGGCCGCGGGACCCGTTTCCGTCTTTGGCGTACCGGAAACTATTAAAATAGATTAAAATTACTCAAATCATCCAAATCATTTTCGGATGATTTATTTTTACTTGTTTAGCTCATTTACATGAAAATAGTTCATTTTTAGGGTTTTTGTACACCAGTCAGCTCGCTTAAGCGAACTTCACCGGTTTACGCGTTTTACTTTAAAAGTTTGATAATTAGCACAAATAATTATCCGTTTACTCTCGGATCTTGAAATTTTGCACAAATCACATTTTAACAGTGGGAAATTTTATAAAAATATTTCCAGAATTAATTCTTATATTTAAAATTCACTTATCTATTTTTAAACACCATTTAAACACTAAATATGTCGTAAATACCAAACGATCTTAGAAAAATCCCAAATTTTTCCTGGATGTCCCCAGCCATCCACATAGTCCCCTGTAATTTTTCCAAAACCAAAATCTTCTTTTAAATGCCATTTTTACTAAAACCGAGCTAGAAATTCCTAGAACTCGTTTAACCGAAAAGCCTACTTAGACTTCTCCAACGGACCTCAAATTTTGTGTGTGATTTATACATGATATGAAAAGCTTATCCACAATTTTCCAAAATTTTTCATGATATTTAACTATTTTTCACCATTTTTGGCCAAAACCGAGCATTAAATTCACCAAATATTCATCCTTCATCCAAAAATTACCAAAAATTCACAGAACTCATATTTCCATGTGTTTAACATCTCTGTAAAATTTCGTGACCTAACTCTAAACGACCAACAATCTGTCCAAAAACACATACACCGACAAAAACCGAATATACCTTTCGTTTTCCGCCACTACAAGCTACAAACTCATCTTTCCGCCTTATCTACCACTAAATACAGAGCCTACAAACAACATACCACAATACCAAGCAAGTTATACTCACGATCAAGCCATTTCTTTCATGGTTACGGTTATGATATACAAACAAAGATTTTAACCGTAAAAATTCGTTTTTGACTCTCTTAACTACTTTCTTGGACCAAGATCCTTTGTATAACTTGTATACATCACTTGATCCTCCAAGAATCGGTTTCATCTCGGGTTTTCACCCATTTTTCATTTGAAACCTCATTTCCTTGTAAATGAACCAAGAAAAGAAGATAAACACGATCACAACTCGGTTTTTACCTTGTGTTCTTGCTTAAAAACTTGGGTTTTGGATGGATGTTGAAGAATGTAGAGAGGATTTGGAGAGTTGGGTATTAGAAAAAGAAAATGTAATGTGTGTGTGTGTGTGCAAGGACCGATCGGTCCAAATGGGGAGGTGGGGTGGGACCCACTTCTTCATTTCTAGCCACTCATTCCGATTTCCGTAATCTGGATAATGTTTTGGATAATCTGGTTCAGTTCGTTTCTCAGTTAAACGTTTAATTCGGCTTACAACGGGGCCAAAATGGTTGTTTTTCGGCTTAAAAATAAAATTTATATAAAACCGATTTAAAAACTTAAACCATGGCATTTATTAACTCGAAACGTCATATTATTAGTTATTACGCATCTTTTTCGGCTTGATCGATCGTCTCTTGCTCGGTTTGGTATTAAAGGTTTCGTTTAACGTACCGACGTACTATTAAATCGAAATCCTTTTTCTGTGCTTTAATCCACTTATTCCGAAGCTTTAATACTTCGTAACATCACTAAATAACATATATCTCGTCTATAATTGAACCCTCGATTCATTCGGGTTTCAATAACTATCGATCGTTTTGATCGCATATTCAATACGGTGAGTTATATATTCACATACAATCAATACATCGAACCCTGTATTCTCGTATAATTACCATGGTAACTCATGTACCCGACATTACATATGACGTAACTAACGTCTACCGATTAGGGTATACCTGGTTTCGTCGGAATCGTTACATTCTCCCCCCGTTAAGAAATTTCGTCCTCGAAATTTTACACGCCCACTATCTCCTTTCGAGAGAAAGATGGGGGGGGGGTTTCCTTCAGAATTCACCCTCGCGTTACCAAGTATAATCTGGTCCTCGCTGTGAATTCCTCTTAATCTTAATTAATAAAGCTTGGTATGTCCAAACTGTTTAGTTATTCCCGTCTACTATCTCTACGGAATTAGTTATGATATCAAGTATGTCTTCGATGAGTACTTCTATTACTAGTACTTTCATTGCCTCATTGCTTAGGCACTTTTCAATCCGTATACATGGCAAAACATCATGTATAGTACTTAGCTTCTGGAGTACTTTAATCGATGAACAATCATGGAAATACTTTCATGAGGTCCAATATATTACGGAGTTATTTTCGGTTTTGCCAAACCTCATATCACCTCTCTAAGGTGATGCCTTAAAATACTTTGTCACATCTTTCCAGTGACAATGGTTTCCTTTGAATGTTGGCATAAATCCTTTGCCAATCTCGCGCTGCTTTCAACTTACCTTAAGTATTATAAATCCGATTGTTTGTTTCTCGTATCAATTAAAATCTTATGGCTTGATTGAAGCCCATTTTCAATTTGACAAATTGGTGATAACTACTTCACCCATAGAAAGCCTCCAGCTCTCGATGCTTCCTTCCCATCCTTCCAATAATGGAAGTAGGATGACTATCTCGATCTGAGATCATTGAAAATGGTACTCCACGACGAGTTACCATTTCATCATCATGAATTTGGGCGAGAATTCATTGTGGTATTTGTCATAGATTGGAATGAAATGTGAGGATTGGTTAATCAATCCGCGATTACCCCAATTTTCCTCATGCCTTTGATATATATCTTGGGAATTTGCATCCCGAAATCCAATGTAATTTATTGCCACTATCAATGGTGAATTTTCTGTCATTGTGGCGTTCCCAAGGGTTTTCGGTATGCAGCCTTATCTCTTGCATAACTCAATATTCACCAATACACGTGACCATATCTTTCTCCAAACTCGACCATTAATAAAAATCCTTTCAGATATCCGTATCATCAATAGTCAAATCCGATCCCGGATGTAGTAACGATTCCGACGAAACCAGGTATACCCTAACCGGTAGACGTTAGTTACGTCATATGTAATGTCGGGTACATGAGTTACCATGGTAATTATACGAGAATACAGGGTTCGATGTATTGATTGTATGTGAATATATAACTCACCGTATTGAATATGCGATCAAACGATCGATAGTTATTGAAACCCGAATGAATCGAGGGTTCAATTATAGACGAGATATATGTTATTTAGTGATGTTACGAAGTATTAAAGCTTTGGAATAAGTGGATTAAAGCACAGAAAAAGGATTTCGATTTAATAGTACGTCGGTACGTTAAACGAAACCTTTAATACCAAACCGAGCAAGAGACGATCGATCAAGCCGAAAAAGATGCGTAATAACTAATAATATGACGTTTCGAGTTAATAAATGCCATGGTTTAAGTTTTTATATCGGTTTTATATAAATTTTATTTTTAAGCCGAAAAACAACCATTTTGGCCTCGTTGTAAGCCGAATTAAACGTTTAACCGAGAAACGAACTGAACCAGATTATCCAAAACATTATCCAGATTACGGAAATCGGAATGAGTGGCTAGAAATGAAGAAGTGGGTCCCACCCCACCTCCCCATTTGGACCGATCGGTCCTTGCACACACACACACACACATTACATTTTCTTTTTCTAATACCCAACTCTCCAAATCCTCTCTACATTCTTCAACATCCATCCAAAACCCAAGTTTTTAAGCAAGAACACAAGGTAAAAACCGAGTTGTGATCGTGTTTATCTTCTTTTCTTGGTTCATTTACAAGGAAATGAGGTTTCAAATGAAAAATGGGTGAAAACCCGAGATGAAACCGATTCTTGGAGGATCAAGTGATGTATACAAGTTATACAAAGGATCTTGGTCCAAGAAAGTAGTTAAGAGAGTCAAAAACGAATTTTTACGGTTAAAATCTTTGTTTGTATATCATAACCGTAACCATGAAAGAAATGGCTTGATCGTGAGTATAACTTGCTTGGTATTGTGGTATGTTGTTTGTAGGCTCTGTATTTAGTGGTAGATAAGGCGGAAAGATGAGTTTGTAGCTTGTAGTGGCGGAAAAACGAAAGGTATATTCGGTTTTTGTCGGTGTATGTGTTTTTGGACAGATTGTTGGTCGCTTAGAGTTAGGTCACGAAATTTTACAAAGGTGTTAAACACATGGAAATATGAGTTCTGTGAATATTTGGTAATTTTTGGATGAAGGATGAATATTTGGTGAATTTAATGCTCGGTTTTGGCCAAAAATGGTGAAAAATAGTTAAATATCATGAAAACTTCTGGAAAATTGTGGATAAGCTTTTCATATCATGTATAAGTCACACACAAAATTTAAGGTCCGTTGGAGAAGTCTAAGTAGGCTTTTCGGTTAAACGATATCTAGGGATTTCTAGCTCGGTTTTAGTAAAAATGGCATTTAAAAGAAGATTTTGGTTTTGGAAATATTACAGGGGACTATGTGGATGGCTGGGGACATCCAGGAAAAATTTGGGATTTTTCTAAGATCGTTTGGTATTTACGACATATTTAGTGTTTAAATGGTGTTTAAAAATAGATAAGTGAATTTTAAATATAAGAATTAATTCTGGAAATATTTTTATAAAATTCCCCACTGTTAAAAAGTGATTTGTGCAAAATTTCAAGATCCGAGAGTAAACGGATAATTATTTGTGCTAATTATCAAACTTTTAAAGTAAAACGCGTAAACCGGTGAAGTTCGCTTAAGCGAGCTGACTGGTGTCCAAAAACCCTAAAAATGAACTATTTTCATGTAAATGAGCTAAACAAGTAAAAATAAATCATCCGAAAATGATTTGGATGATTTGAGTAATTTTAATCTATTTTAATAGTTTCCGGTACGCCAAAGACGGAAACGGGTCCCGTGGCCAACCGGGACGTCTAAACTGAGCTATAATTTCACATTTTAAATTAAATTATCAGACAACCACTATTTTCGAGTCGTGTGTGACCAAACTCATTTTTTGAAACATAAAACGGATATTCGTGCTAGGCACGCAAAACGGGAAAACGATTAATAGAAATTGTGACCATGGAACTCTAAACGACATCACAATCTGAGTCCGGAGAAGTATTTTTGGGTTAACATTGCCCCCGGAACAGGTACAGTACTGGGTTAACAGTGTCCCCAGATGTACCGATTGATAAGGTTAAAGATTATATAACCAATAATTGTATAATAACGATCGTAGGGATCATATTACAGATTGGACGTGTTAATTGATAATGATTGTCGTTACCCTGCTTGCATGTGCTAAGGTGAGTTTTCACGAGCCCCTTTTACTGAACTGTTTTAAATATTTTCCCGGGGCGGAAAGCATGTTTTTATCAAAGTGTTTAAGTACATGCTGATCGCATGGAAATGAACGTATTTATATAATGTTTATTGTACGGGAATCGTACGGTAATGAATTAAGATGGTAATTGTCTGAGTTGCTAACAGTGTAAGGCCCGAAACAGTGTTCTGGGTTAACAGTGTCCCCAGAGGTTATTAAATGTGTTTCTGGGGTAACAGAGTTCCCAGAGGTTATTGGAAGTGTTCTGGGTTAACAGTGTCCCCAGAGGTTATTAAATGTGTTTCTGGGGTAACAGAGTTCCCAGAGGTTATTGGAAGTGTTCTGGGTTAACAGTGTCCCCAGAGGTTATTAAATGTGTTTCTGGGGGTAACAGAGTTCCCAGAGGTTATTGGAAGTGTTTTGGGTTAACAGTGTCCCCAGAGGTTATTAAATGTGATTCTGGGGTAACAGAGTTCCCAGAGGTTATTGGAAGTGTTCTGGGTTAACAGTGTCCCCAGGGGTTATTTGATATGTTTCGGGGTTAATAGTGTTTTTCACTTGTGGGCTCAGTATAATTACATCGCTTATTTATGATTTCCATAATGATTTGTTATGGTGTATTTAAATTAGTGAAACTCACCAACTATTCGTAGTTGACCCATTTTCTCACATGCTTTTCAGGTACAACTAAGATAAAGTGATTGATTACGTGCTAAGTGCTTGATGTGTGTAAGGTTTGCGTGCTGGACGTTAGGATACATTATAACAGATAGAATTATGAACCGTATTGTAAGATGTGTGTATCACCTAGACGGTAATGAAAGTTGAGATAATGTAATTTTGAAGTATATTAATGCATTCGGTTTTCTTTATAAACAATGTGGTTGATATCAGAGGTGTCTGTCGCATCCCGTTTACGTTTCCGCTGCGGTCACGGGGTGTTACAGAACTTGGTATCAGAGCCATTGGTTATAAAGAATTAGGATGTCTTTAAAAGATACCTAAAATATAACCAGTAGCTCAAGTGTTATAGGGTCTGAATATCAACTAATAATTTATAGTGACGAGGTCTGGATGAACTTGGATGGACAAGTGAGTTATTATGGTCCGGAACATAATAACAGACTTGTCCGCACGAGGGAATTCAGGGGAATGTCACGGGGTACATTAATAGGTAAAAATGGCAACATACGTGTACAGTATATAATATTATTTATATGTGCTAGTGTGTATATATATATATATATACGTGTGCATATCTTGTGGGTTCAAGTATTGGGAAATAAGACCCGGATAAGGAACCGGGGGATGTGATAATAAAAAGTACCAAGGATGCTGAAATTTCTAGAGCATCGGTTGATGATAAGTCTGACTTATCGGGCCATAGTTATGATAGTACCAAGTTAGATCTCCCGTTAGACATTAACCAGAAATATCTATAGCAAACCTAGAACGCCCGAGGACATTGACTGAGCGAGTTTAGAGTTTCCCATAATAGTAATTAATAATATTTGAAGGCAACCCATGTTGCGCAATTACCTTGAACCTTGCAACTCCCTATGTTATCCTTACATCCGTTAGATGTTTACACCCATGAATGCTCGAATAGAATGATTACCTATACACAAAGAAGTGTTGGAATCATTATAGCATAGTTGGTTGTTTGTTCCTAGGAGGTATACTGTGTATGCCGGATATACGAATAAACACGGATATTATAACTCCGTGGTATGTAATCGTTTGGTGCTCACGGTGAGCATGTATCGGTTATGCTGACATGCAGAAGAATATTGAAATCATGAATATTAAACATTGATTTTTGTTGAGAAAGACCTATATGTCAGGTGGTGACAAGGGTTATGAACCATATTTAGACGTTAACCGACGTCAGGTTAAGTCTATATGTTATTATATTTGTGGGACATATATATTAGATACTGGTTTGTGTAATATATATGATAATATTTGGTGTGTATGTGTACTTGCTGATATGATTGAACTGGTAACGAGTTATACGGTGAGATTAGTATTGATTACTGCGTACGGGACGAGTACGGCAGAATGACATAAAAAGAGTAACTCCAATGATGGAGATTGATATGATTCAGTTGATTTCTCAAAGATAACAGATGATGATACCGAATGTCGTATCACAGATCACTGCTAGTGTTGATGCGAATGTGATCGCAGAATTATAGATCGAGCAATCACATGAATATGAATATTTCAATTCTTAGTGGTATTACTAAGAGTGATAATGTCCCACCGGATACTATTATGACTACAAGTATTAGTTATAAACTAAACATGAATAGTAGTTGTAATGAATTAGATCCGGTATGAAGGATATGTTTGTTGGTTGTGTTAAGGAAATTATTAATAGTTTACTGATGGTAAAGAGAGAAATAGATTAGCGAGGGGATAGAAAAGATCGAAATGGTTAAGGATATTGGGAAGAGTCTAGAACATTGTGTAGTGAAATATGCTACAGATATGTTGGTAGATTATGTTGTATCGTGATGGAACACGATGGTACAAAATAATAGTTAGAAAATTTTTGCTCAGATGATGTGGTCGGAATTTAAAATTCTTGTGCCAGAGCACTTTTATTCGGGTAATTAAGTTCAGAGGTTGGAAACTGAACTATGGAAGGTAGAAATGTTGTATGCTGATCATTTAGAAAATGCTAATCGTTTGAAGGAATTGTCATGTCTGGTAACATGGCTAATTACTCCTGAAACTAAGCGAAGTGAACACAATATTGGGGACTAACTCCATCGATAAGGAGTATAGTCAACCCTGTAAAATATACAACTTTTGGAAGGGTTGTGTCACAAGCCAACCTTGATATATTTGATTCTATGGGAAGCGGAATGGAAGGACGTTAGGTGAAACGTCGAGTGTTAAAGAAGAGAAATGATAAAGGAAGAAGAATGTCAAGTGATAGTAGGCCACAAGTATGGTAAAGAGGGACGTAATGCCCCGTTCGTAGAACCAACTGAAGCCATGAGAACCGGCAACCCCAACCCATTCATGTACAACCCCTCCGAACCCAACAACTTCAATAACAATCCATCCGAAGAAATCAAATTATGCCAAACAGTTGTACTTGCTATGAATGTGGCAGTACCGGACGTTTCAAAAGAAAATGTAATGTGTGTGTGTGTGTGCAAGGACCGATCGGTCCAAATGGGGAGGTGGGGTGGGACCCACTTCTTCATTTCTAGCCACTCATTCCGATTTCCGTAATCTGGATAATGTTTTGGATAATCTGGTTCAGTTTGTTTCTCGGTTAAACGTTTAATTCGGCTTACAACGAGGCCAAAATGGTTGTTTTTCGTCTTAAAAATAAAATATATATAAAACCGATTTAAAAACTTAAACCATGGCATTTATTAACTCGAAACGTCATATTATTAGTTATTACGCATCTTTTTCGGCTTGATCGATCGTCTCTTGCTCGGTTTGGTATTAAAGGTTTCGTTTAACGTACCGACGTACTATTAAATCGAAATCCTTTTTCTGTGCTTTAATCCACTTATTCCGAAGCTTTAATACTTCGTAACATCACTAAATAACATATATCTCGTCTATAATTGAACCCTCGATTCATTCGGGTTTCAATAACTATCGATCGTTTGATCGCATATTCAATACGGTGAGTTATATATTCACATACAATCAATACATCGAACCCTGTATTCTCGTATAATTACCATGGTAACTCATGTACCCGACATTACATATGACGTAACTAACGTCTACCGGTTAGGGTATACCTGGTTTCGTCGGAATCGTTACATCAGAATTGTCAGTTTCATAACCACACTCTCTTGGAGTTTTCACAAATGAAGTTGTGTTTTTGAATTCATCAGATGCATTGTCAGCTTCTTCCACAACATAATCTTTCTTTTCTGAATAATTTCTTACATCATCAACCTTTTCCACTTTAGTTTCACTCTTTGGTTTCCAAAGAAAACCTTGAGGTTCATAGCCATGTTTTAAAAGATATTTTTCATCACCAGTGAGTTCAGTTGGTTTCTTTCTAGGGATGATACCCCCTATTTCTGGTTTTCTCACTTCTTGGTGATCCTTAAGAATCATCAGACTTCATAGATTGTGTATCCTTGTTGGGGATAATTCTCAAGGGTTGAACACTCTTTTTCACAACCCTCTCATACTTCTTAGGAGACATGCTTCTTCTTGCTGATTTAGTCACAGGTTTCTTTGTCTTGACTTCAGTATTCTTTTCTTTTCTTGTCTCCTCAGCTGATTTCAAATTATCTTTACTTATGGTTTCATTTCCACACACCTTTCCTTTTCCCAGGTATGCATCATACTTTTGCTTGTACAAAACAAAGTCTTGTCCATACTTTGTTTCATCTGGGACATGAAAGGGTTTGAAGTTGAATCTCTCATTACATGAGTCAGTGAGATGACCATATTCATCACATTTTCTACACCAAACCTTTCCCTTGTATTTTTCATGTTCAATTCCTTTCTTGAACCTTTCACTTGGTTTAGGTGCTTTTACTCCAAGAGTCTTCTGATTCTTCAAGCCGTTAAAATAAATTGAGAAGGGTACAAACTCCTCAATCTTGATGCCTTATCTTTCAGTTTTGCTTTGGACAAATACTCCATAATTAATGGTTCTTCATCAGTACTTTCTTTATGTCTTGACTGCCTCTTCTCATATTCTTCCAAAGTCTCAACTTCTCCAATATCAAGCACCTCATGACTAGAAAAGACTGGATAAACAGGGATAAAGTTTTTAACATCAACAGTTTCAGTCACCTTTTTCTTGTTCTTTTGTTTTATCCTTTCCAACACAGCCTTGCTTGGAGGCCATACTGCATTGTAGCTTATCTTCTTCCTATCAAAAATGTCAAAAGACACATGCTCTCTTTTCATTCTTTCATTCTGCTTCTTCATTCTTGGTGTGACAGGTGGATACAATGGAAGTTTGTCAATTGATTATGGTTTCTCTAATCTTCTACCTCTATCAGCAGCCTTGATTTCTTCCTCAGTGATCTGATCACTTAGATCACTTAAATCATCTTCATTCAAATATTCAGGATCAAAATCATCTTCTAAAACTTGTACTCCAATAGCTTTTTCTTCTTTCACTTCTTCTTTAATCACAAACTTTCCTTCCTCATTCACTTCAACATTCTTGTAGAGATCAAGAAGTTCTTCTTTATTTTCAAACACTTCTCTGAACTGCTGGAGATAACTATCTCCTTTCTCTTTGTCAACTTTTGGCATAAAATTGTTGTTGAATGGTGGTGGAACTACCTTGTACTTGTCGTTCTCTTTTACTTGATTCAGAATTCCACATATGTTTCCTGTGGAAACCAAGTTTTTCAAAAATTCATTCTCAACTTGCAGTTTTGTATTCTGCACCTTTTCCTCAACAATCATCTTTTTCAGTCCATCTATCTCAGTGATGTATCTTGTTTGAGCTCTGTAACTGATCATACAATCATCTTCCAAACTCTTTATCTTTTCTTCATTAATCAGTTTACTTGCCTCATACCCATTGATGATACTTTGTTTCCTAAAACACTCACTTTCCAGCTTGCCTACTTTTATAGTTAACTCATTTATAGTTTCATGTAAATCAACTGTAGGTGTAGAGTGTACCTAAGATGATGTTCCAACCTCTTTCTCAATCAAATCCATAAGTGCAACATTTTCCCTCTTGATGTCATCAGCAATGTCCTCTTCATGATTGCTCCAATCAAAATCACCCTCATGCTGTGCAGCCAAAGCTACATTCCCTTGATTTCTTGGTTGATTTTGATTGTTTCTATTTTGGTTAGTAGGAGCAGTTTAAGGTTTTGGTTGTTATTTATTTGAAAATTTTGAGTCTGAGGTACAGTTTGTTGGTTGTTGACTGGAGGTTATGGGTAATTATTGAAGTTGGAATTATAGTTGTTGTTTGGATTTTAGTTGTTGAAACTGTTGGGATTGTTGTTGAAATTGTTGTTTCTTTACTGGTTTTGTTGCTACTATTGCTGCTGATTTCTTGGTTGATTCTGGAATTGGTTCATCTGAAAGTTTCTTAGTATGTTGCATTCTCTGGCAAAATGACCAGGTTTTTGGCACTTATAGTAGATGGCTTTTGACTTGTCAAAACCAATTCTCTCATTTGGTCCTGATAGAAGTGATCTACCAGTCCTGTTGTATAGCCTCTTGCTTCTAAGAGCCAACATGGCAGCTTTCCATTTCAAGTCCATGTCCTCTAAATCATCAACATCTGTTTGCTCTAAATCGTCTTGAACAATGCTGGTATGAACCATGTTGTTTGCCACAAAAACATTATAAGACTCAGTGAATATTGAGAGCAATCCATGGTAGTCAGACCCATGATTTCCATTTCCTCCAATAAAAGGTGTATGTCCACTTGCTATTGAGGCTGAATCACGGTCTTCTAAGAGTTAGACATTGAACCTTGATTGGTTTTGGAAGTTGCTTGAACTGCCACCAACAAAAGCATTAGGTGTATCAATGCCATGTTCATTTGGTTACTCTATGATGGGAATCTGTTGTTGGTTTTTGGTTGACAAATTTCCCATTGGTGCAATGAGAGCATTTGTCACCTGGAAACATGGCTTCTCTTCTTTGATCATTTCGTTCTCAATCATCTCAATTTCAGCAGCCTGAAGAAAGCAGACTACATCATCCACTTCAAGTCATTGAAGTTGGGCTTTTGAAGGATGAATTTGCAAGCAGTGTACCATTCCTTCGGCATTGAGTTGAGCAACTTGGTTTTCAAATCAAAATCAATCATTACATAATCAGTTGTTCTCAACTCATTCACAAAGCCAAAAATCTCTCCAGATTTGACTTCAATCTTTCCCCTTCCTTGTACTTGAATCTTTCAAGTTGCTGCTTCAATCTCTGTTTCTTGATGTTTTTCAATTCAGTGTTCCCTTCATACATTTCAAGAATTGCATCATACATTGCTTTGACAGTTGTATGATGTGCAACTTTGGTTAGTATTTCCCATGACAGTCCTAGCTTGATCATAGCTAAGGCTCTGTCATCCACCTTCCTCAATCTTTCACGCACAGCAGCAGTTGCATTTGCACCTTCATTATTATACTGTGGACCATTCTTAATCGAATTCCACATATCCACATCATTGTAGCAAACAGCTGCTTCAAATAAGACTTTCCATTTTGTGAAGTTTTCCTGTCTATAAAGTCTAGGAATCTTATTAGTAGAAACCTCTTGTTCTTCGCAACCAGACATTTTGAAATCAATTGATTTGAGAAAAACAAAGTTTGAAAATTATCAAATCTGAGAACCGGATCTTCAGATCTGATGTTTCTGGTTCAGTTAGAGAAAGATTAAGTAATAAATATGTAAAGTTTAACTAAAATAAGTAAAAGAAAACACAGGTAATATGCAGATCTGAATGGAAATGAAGAACAGAGCAGCTGATATCACTCTTCAATGAAACAATGTTCTGCTTACGTCATTGTTCTTCAACAGATCTTCAATTATCAACTAATTCTTTACCTAAATCAGAAACAACAGGCTCTGATACCACTTGTCGGTCCCGAATATTCACTCACAATCACAATCAAGTCATAACTCACACATTAAATGTGTCGACAAGCGAGTTAATGACGGTTGCTATTTTAGGAAAGAAAACCGTTTGTTAAAGGCGGTATCAATAACAAACAAGGTAGTTTCTTAAAGACTAATAACGAGTAACTAACACACAAAAATCACTCAAAAGATTTCCATTCATATAATATAAATCATACAAACGATAATCGATTTTTAGGGTTTCTTATGGAAAGTTATGTCCGTACTATTCTTAGACAGCCGTCACTCTCAATAATATTCTTTGAGTAGTCTGTATATTCCGTCCTTATCCGCTCTTTTTGGAGGCGTGCCCTAAATATTCCTTTTATAGGCCTGACACCTCCAGAAAGCTGTCATTCCTTCTAGAAAACCTAATTAAATAATACATATTCAAAAATATCCTAAGTATAAAACAAGTCTTCCGGGTAGGCTTTGTAGAAGTAGTATTATTCGAGTAGACTTTGTGCTGTGCCTTCCTTGGTAGACTTGGTAACCTTGAAGTGTGTTCGGGAACAGTTTCCAGGTAGACTTTTAACTTTCACCGAGTAGACTTCAATCTTCTTGATCTTATCAGACTTTTCCCGGAAAGATCTAATGAGCAACCTTGTTCTTCCATGGTCCCTTAACTCCTTGCTATGAAATATATTATTAGCAAAGTATGTCCGGTAGAACTGTACTCTGCTAGAGTTAAACCCTGCCCGATGTTACTTGGAATATATCATAGCTTACATCAAGCTTACTCGGACCACTGTTACTAATGAATACCTTGCCCGGTCTTCCAATAACTTGGTTTCATGAGCTTGGTTAGTCAAGAGCTTACCCGGGGTAAACCTTACTCGGCTATGAAGAACAAACTTGCTAGATATAGTGAACCCTGCCCGAGTATACACTAACTGGTGAACCTTGCTCGGGTATTCACTAACTAGTGAACCTTTCTTGGATATTCACTAAAGAAGTTTTGTTGAAGATAACCTTGCCCGGTAGGCAAGATATCATGCCCGGCTAAGTAAAACCTTGCTCGGATGTCTCAGGTGTGCCCGGTTCCATACTTAGCGATTTCTGAGGAGGTTGAGAAGATTCCAATCTTCCTTATGATCATTTTTAGGTCAAATCTTGACTCAACAGTAAATATATGGTATATGTAGGGGAAAGTTAACATACAAATTAATTAACGTGCTAATTGTGAGAATCAAGTAGAGTAATTATGTGATTATATCATAATAATAATTACACATAATTACTCTATGATCTAATTACATACTTATTCTACTTGTATATATAATATCTCTACTTTATTTTCACAATTAGCATGTTACTTTCATTTTTATTTGACCCATACCCGGTATATATAATATAATTTTTTTTTAAATAAGGCATATGACCGTTGAAAGCTATTGGCCCCAGGGGCGAACCTGGTTTAAAACTAGGGGTAGCCTCCGCCACTCCTAAACTTTTTGCAGGTAGTGCAAATTTTTATATGTTTTGGTCGGTTTTCGTATTTTGCTACCCCTAAAAAAATATAACGTTACACAAGTTTATTTATAGTCCCACCAAATTAAAGCTGAACCAATTAAAGTCCAACTAAATATAAGCATGAACCAAATAAAACCATTGTTTGTTGACACTTGATGATTGGATGCTTGGTTTAGTCTGGATATCAAGATTCAACAAAATAAAGTTTCATTCAGCCATTATTTCCAACCCACGCTGCCCCGACCCCCTGCTTCCCTCCGTGGTCACCGGACCTCCATGTTGTAGCCGAGTAGCCGAAGATCGGTGCTCCTTCAGTACCTCTTTCACGGTTTGAATTCTACGTGCTCAATATAGGTATTCTTCTACCTTTATTTAAAATTGTAATTGTTTATTTGTTTATATTTATTGTTAATTTGGATTTATTTATGGGCAATTAAAATTTTTTTGTTGTCTATGGGACTTGAATCCAAGGTCTCCCCTTCCCAAACCCAAGTTTTTAAGGCTTTGCTTTTGCGATGGACCGCCACCCCATTATGGTTTGCTCCACGTAAAGATAAAAAACCCAAGAAGTGGGCCTTCAATACTATTGACTCCATACCTAGTGTTATAATGGGCCTTCAAAATCTTGACAACCCTTAAACGGGCCTTCACAACCATTCTATTTTGATTCCAGCCGGTTACCCAATTACCCAAAAAATCATCTTTAACAAATTGTAGACTAGGCCAGCAAAAGTAGTACGAAATGGGTCTCCACAGGTTTTGATTTTTGGCTTTTTTCAACATTTTAGTGCAGCCTCTAGAATGCCATGCTTCATACAAATAATATGCAACACCAATCTTCCAACCCCGTTGAGCAGGGTCATCAAGAGCAGCAACTGTGCTAACATGATGCTTCCAGATCTTCAAATCCCGAATCCAACCGAACAGCTGATTATAGAGATCTCGATACATCAAGTCCCTTTTAGCGAAATTCCTCCAGCAAGAAACACAAACAGTTCTAAAGGAATAACCAATCAGCCACCCTCTTATATCTCTAACCCACACGTGAACTAGCAGGTTCCTCACGCCATAAAGGGCCCAACCCGCCCCGAAAATATCCCGCCAAACGTTGATTGACCCGCACCGATACCTGCATACTAAGCAAAACATATTAGCCCAAACCATACCCCACCCCCTTTACAAATAAAGGAAATGCAATTTGAACCATGAGGGTAAATATGGAAAGGATTTTCATGTAATGGGTGATCAAACTCTCATCTTTATGGTAATTCTGACTCTCTAATCCCTCACCCACAGGAAGGATAATTGTGCTAACCCACAGCCACACCCAAACAGAATACCGTACGCATAATTTAATCATTTGGCAAGTAAGGGGTATTTTCGCCATTTTTCCATTGAATCTCACACAAATTCTAAACACGGGCAGCCTGCAAAGTGGTTGCAGATTTCACCATGGAGAGACCCAGTAATCGTAAACGAACAACTTCTTTTATAAGCTTTACCACATCACTAGGAGGCCGATTTTGATTCTCGTGAATATGCAGATTACGTTCCTGCCATATGTAATAAACAACAGACCCCAACATCAGCCGATTTATAATTCTCCAAACTGAATTATTAGAACCTAGAGAGCACATGTGAGTAATCATCGTGGGCAGCTATTGCGGATGTCACCCCATTTCGTTAACTGTTTTAAATCTCCCAAAATACCAGCAGGGTAAGCACACTCAAAGAAAAGGTGAGCGTGGCTGTCTGGAACAGCTTTACAGAAAACACATCTCAGGTTATTAACATCCATCCAGTTTCCTATAACATCATGAGTTTTTAACCGATTCTTCAATGCACGCCAGAGAATAAACGCGTGTCTCGGAATGTTTTGGCTGAACCAAACGAGCTTGAACCAAGACACTTCTAAGCCTTCCTCTCTGATGTCCGCCCACACATTACTAACAGAAAAGTTTATTAGTTCACCCTTGTTAGTCTTCCACATAACCTTGTCATCGAGTTGGGGGTTGAGCAAAATACATTGGGATTGGGCAAAGGAAGGGAAACGGGAAGCCCACTCCTCAGGCCAGGTCCATGAGTTATTCAAGACTAGATCAGGAACAGTGGCATGCCTAGACAGGTCACCTTCACACATATTCCTATTGGTGAGAATGTTGCTTAACGGGCCAATTGGGTGCCAGTTATTGAACCAAGCCGAGGTGTTGGTACCATTACCAACTAGATGTATGATATGGTTTCTCCGAACATTTCGGTATTCCAAAATATTTTTCCAACCCCAACTCGTATCACTTTTCCCCTCAAATTCCCAGAAGTATAACGTACCATTATGCAACCGGTAAGCATGGACCCACTTAACCCAAAGGGAGTCCTTTCTAGTGAAAATATTCCATGTGTGTTTCAAGATGAAGGCTTGATTCCAAGTACGGAGTAACTTGAGACCAAGACCCCCGTGAACCATGGGCGTGCAGACATCTTTCCACTTCACTTTCGCCTTAGCAAGTTTCATATCTCCATGGCACTAGAGGATACCACACATAAGCTTTTCAATTTCTTTAGACACCGACAATGGGAGAATGAAAACCGAGGACCAATACACTTGGAGGGAGTTAAGAACAAGAGAAATAAGCTACAAACGGCCAGCAAACGACAACGATTTATTCTTCTAATCCTGAATCTTCCTTTTCACTTTGTCAATTAAGGGGCAGGCAATCATTATGGTAGAGACGAGTAGAGATAAGGGGAACCCCAAGGTATCTAACAGGAAGATCACCAACACGGAACTGGATGTTGTTTTCAATAGTTTCACGGGCCTTCAAGCTAACATTACCAAAAAAGATAGTACTCTTAGGTAGGCTAGGGACCAGCCCATAAGCACATTTGAACTCCTCAAACGCAGATATTAGAGTGTTGGCAGAGTTGCTGTGACATTCGTCAATTTGGGGTTCTATTGGTATTTGTTTGTGTATTCGTTTATCATGTAATCCGACCCGATTGGTATCTTGAACATTTCAAATATATAAAATATTGGATTTTATGTTACTAATCACTCCCACTTGTTCAATTTGAAAAACCCCCTTTACGAATTCGAAAACGCCTTTAAAACGAGCAAATTACATAAAAAACGAACTTCCGGGATGCAAAACGAACCACGCTAGACGAGCTGGACCAACCCCACCCCCAGGGGGCTCCGATCCGCGCGGCCACCGAGGGGCATGGGGTCGCGCGTGGTGGCCTCAGACATGCATATTCGTTTTTTTTTGGATTTTTATGCTTTCTTGTGTTTATAACCAACCCATTTTCATGCAAGACTCTTTATGCTGACCATTTCAACTTACCCTATATATACACACTCATCTTCTTTATTTTACACATGCTCTTACTTCAAATTCTCTCTCAATTCTTAAGATTCAAAGGTTGTTCTTCATGTTCTTGGTAGTTTGACCTTCCATAGTCAAACTAACCATAGTCTTTCATCTTAACTAACTTGCTAACCCTTATTAATACTTGAAGCTTATGGCACAACATATATATAATATACACCCCTTTTTACCTTTGGTAGTTACTTATCCGACCCCGGTTGGTTAAGTTTCGGACCTTGTAAGGCAAAGCTTCATGGAGAACTTCGTGTTCTTGATATATATATATATATACATATATATATATATAACTTGTTGATATATACTAATGATGCTTAACTTCTTCTCATTTTTGTCTAGTTACAAATTCCATGGTTATGAGTTTGAGGGTCTATGCTTCGGTTTAACCGTAAATAGCTCTAAACTGTAAACCGAATTTTTTCTTACTAGTTTTGTTAAAATAGTTGTTTAAACATGTTTAATGTTAAATTTGAGTTTCTAAAATCATTTTTACAAGTTCTTTGATATTGGGTATGTGTAAACCATCTATGAAATTATTGGGAGATGGAAAGCGAACCAAAAACGAACTCTTGTTTAAAGACTTTATTGTTAACTTTTTGGTTGTAAAACTTAAGTTTCTTCAATTATAAACTATTATACACGTTCTTGGATATTGGGGCATGTGGAAACCATCGATGAACAATTTGTGAGATGGAAACCGAACCAAACCGAACTAAACCGATTTTCACTCGCTTAAGACACACAAGTGTGTTTTTAGCTATCAAGACTTGTATATTTCTTTAAAAATGGTTTACAAACTGATTTTAATTATTTTCTTAAGTACTTGGAAATGTTGGATCCAACTTACTCACATAACAAAGTTTGGGCCGACAAAACCGAACACTCGCTTAACGGACGTTGTTAGTTCTAAAACAATAGAACTACATACTTGGTTAAGTCTTATTAAATTTTATTAAGTTATCTCATAACATTCATTATCTTGGAAAGTTAACTTTGGGTTTTGACCAATTATCAAGACCCGAACCAACAACCCGAAACACTCGTTAAAACCCATTTTAGTATCTTTATTCCAAAGGGACTTGCATTCTTGCACTTTTACCCACCTTATTACTCCATTGATTGGGTAAATATTAAGGTTAGATACTTTAACCCGGTTTCGAGCAAACTTACATTTTTAAAGGGTTATTATTATAAATTCGTAAATATTTACATTTTAAACCATAAACTTTAAATAGTTGCATTTCTTATCATTTATTCCATTTAAAGACTTCCTAGAAAAACTTTCAAATACAAGACTTCCTTTCACCTAAACCTTGCCCATTAAACCTCATCCTTCCGGTTACCCGTTATTTTATCGACCAAGTTTATAACTTGAACGTGAGTACTTTCATACCCCGTTTTCCATATTTTGTTTTGGGGGTGACATTTCATAATTATCAAACTAAATGCTTTATTTACTTGAATCTCAAACCACAAACGTTATTGTATACTTTAGTTGAATAATTGCTCGATTTGGTGTTCTACGATTCTATGCCTATGTGTTTATCGCTTTTGGTCGGTTGATCTATAAATCCTAGACTACTTGGCATCCCCTTGTAGCAAAGTGTCATTAACGTAATGCAATTAACGATAACTATAAAATCCTAGTCTATCTGGGATCCCCTTATAGCTAGGTGTCGCTAACATAAATCTATTAGCGATATCTATTTATCTAAGTTATTGCTTTATTTATTGTTTCGTATACAAGTTTTGTGGCATTTTATCAATATATACTTATATGCTAAAACTTATGAATTGCTCACCAACCTTTGTGTTGACAAACTTTATTTTTTGAAATGTTACAGGTTTGACTTTGGTTGATTCGAGAACTTGACGAAAAACATTATCAAGACTATTAGGATATTAGAAAAACGAACAATCTATTTGTTTACTTTTATTTAATATGTTTGTATGAACAAGATGTGTAGTTTATTGATTTATTAAATAAATGAGTTGATTAAATATTGTCACTTAAATAGTGTACTGTGTTTTGGGCAATCTGTTGTATCCCAGCATGTTCCGCCACCTTTGGTCGTGGTGTGACAGATTGGTATCGGAGCCACAAGACTATAAGATAGGTGGTTAGACGTAATAACTAAGTATAGTTTTTACTTTAGGGTCCTTATACGTGTTGCTTATACGTGTTTACCCTACATGGTTGTCCAATACACTAGTTTATTTATATACTTATTTATTTCATCAAATCGTATATATACACAAACATTCGAAACATACTAAGGTATCATTACCTTACTTTTGTTTAATTTTATATGTACACATACACACACTTTCATAATAATCTAAGGTATCCTTACCTTCTCGCGAAACACATTAGTTTTTATTGTGTTTTATGGATCACGAGCTTAACTTGGATCTCGTTATTTCAAATGTCCTTAAAGATTGTCTCATATGAGATGACCACTTTAAGTTGTCGAATGCGAGCGTTCCGGTCGCCATCCAAATTTTCGGTGTTGAAACAATAGAACCACGGTGGTTCGTGGACTAGTGTTTTGACATGACGTTGTATTTCTATTTATTATTTTTGGTTACAATCGTTATTTGAGTCAAAAACATGAAGGGGACGTGGTGGTACGTGCACATATTTAGACTTTAACAAGGTATTTTTTTGTAAGAAGGTTTTAGTTTCGGAAAATAAGTCATGGTGGTTCATGCACGATTTTTCCGCCTTTAAATCTTAAGATTTTATTTACAAATTTAAAAGATTTAAACAATTTTCCTTTTTACTTTGCCAAATAGATTCTCATCACAAAATTTCCATTTATTGTTAGTGCACGGTTTTGCGTCTCGAGTCTTTGTATCTATCGTTAATGTATTTGTCATTTTATTAATGTAATAAACTATTAAGTTTTTTAGTTCGTTAAAGTATTAAGATATTTATTTAGTTCGTTAAAGTATAGTCTAGTTCGCTAAGGATGTTTAGTGAACTAGATCTAAGTTATTATCCCTCCTGATTCGTTAAGGATGTTTAACGAATCAGGGGGTGATTCGTTAAGTTATTGTTATTTAAGTGTATTTAATGAAGTGGATTCTAGTTCGTTATGGAATGTTAACGAACTATATCCATCTTCTATTTATAGTGGCTTTAGTCCACAGTTTAATGTTAAGCATTTGAGTTATATTATCGAACCTCTGCTTGAATACTCTCTCAAGCTTCATTCTAGTATTAATATTATCTACATACATACAATTAATATATATATATAACGTATAACATACAATCAAGAGTAATTATGAACTAGATCCGCATTAGGTCAATTATATATCAGATCTGAGATCTGTATCGGATTAACACGAGTTCAAACAAGTGGTATCAGAGCTTTCGGTGCCCATTCACACTTGATTTGGATGTTAATTGATGTTATTAGATTGATAATTGTTAAATGTTTGTGTTAAGTCTCTGTTCAGTTTGATTTTCGATCGAATTGATTGTTAATTGGATTGTTTGGATTGGATTTAAGTGTGTTAAGGTATTGGGATATCATAGTGAATTGGAATTGTGATTTGGTGTCGATTGAATTGGTTATTTGGATGGATCTGGTTTAAGCCGAGAACAGGGGAGTGGTTTTTGGTAAGATCGGATACAAGTTAGTTGGTTATTGGTTACGGAACGAGTTGTATTGGATTCGCGTTGTGACTACGAGTGTTTTGGTAATTTGATTGAGTAATTTGGTTGAGAATTGGTTAAGTATTACAGATCTGATTTCTGGGTTTGTGTTCATACAATTTCCAGAATTCTGGAAATTATGAGGTTAAAGGTTTGAAGATTTGAATATTCATTCTAATTCGTCTAACTTTTAGCTTAATTCGTTAACGTTTTGGCTAATTCGTTAATGACATTAGCTAATTCGTTAAGATTATCCTCAGATTCTTGAACCAATTCGCTAAGTATTCTAATTCGTGTCAACTAGTTCGTGTGACACGTGTCTTACCTCGGTAATTGCTTTATAACAACTTTTGCCACGAGGCATTTGTTGTCAGAGGTTTGTTACAATCGTTGTAACTACCTAATTCGTTACAAGGTGATTCGTTATCAATTGTAGCTGATTCGCTAAGCATACACTTAGTGATTCGTTAAAGCAAACAATTCTGGTTCGTTAATTAATTCGTGGAAAAATTCGCTAAAATCATTTCTGATTCGTTACCTGATCAATCTTAACTTCGTTAGGTTGTGATTCATCAACTACTGTTCACAGTTCGTTACTTCATAGTTCGTTACCTTTACTGTTCACAGTTCGTTAATCTTATTTTCAATTTTAACCCTTAAAGTTCAAGAAAATTATCATTTAACAAACATGGCTGGTATGTATGCTTTAGTTTCACAGAATCTATTAATGCAACAAATGTTGCAATTGGACACTGAGATTGGCTCACACTCAAAATGTCCACGCTTAATGAAATTCAGTGATTTGCTAAATGGGAACCCCGTTTTTGTGCTCATTTGGGTTCTGTTCATCCTGATTTCTCGTATTGTTTGGATGAGGTGTACACTGTTCCTATGATTGGATATGAGACTATTGGTTACACACCTAAAGCAATCTCTCAATACTCACAAAAGGAGAAGAAAGCATTAGAAATTGAGACAAAGGCTTATTCTATTCTTACCATGGATTTACCTGAAAACATCTTTCACCA